>NW_026615166.1:0-33209 GCF_030052815.1 Hevea brasiliensis
CACCTTGCCAATGGTTTGGTTCTGATTTATAATTACAATGATCTAATATGAAATTAAAATTAAATAAAAGAAATTGGAATCAATTTAACAACATTTAATCTTAAATTGAAATAAAAATGATTGATATAATATAATTCAATATGATTTCTTATCAATCTTAATTTTTTAAAAAAAAAAAAATTAATTATGAAATTTAATCAAAATCAAATTAAATTTAAATCCAAATTAAATTTAAATCTAAGTTAAATTGAATTAAAACAAAGTAAAAACAAAAGAAAATCCTACAAATTGATTTAATCTCTTTGGAGAGTTGAAATTAGATCTTCTATGTTTGAAAATATTACGTCCACCATATAGTCTCTTTAAATCAAAGAATTAAAATTTTTTTATTTTTAATTTAAAATGAGTCAAAACCATGATTAACCATGATTTTTAGACATAGCTTGGTTTAAAAATCGGTGAAAACAGAGAGTTAAGAGTTTAAGATTCTTTCGGGATTGAACCGAACCACAACATAAAATTCTGTGTAATAATATTATCAATTTAATACAAATGACCATATTCAATATAAATATCCACAAATCATGTTATACATCATATTTAATTAAAAAATTAAATATAATATAATTATCCTTATAAATTATGTTTAATATAAGTCACCATAACATAATAACAACTTAAAAATAAAAGAATAAAATGAAAAAATAATAATGAAGACCCTCTTGACCCATTAAATCCACAAATCGATGGGTACCCGGCCGACCTGCTGGATTTTTCTTGGTTTGGGTGATATGTGAGTTTTGAAGAAAAATCAAACCGTTTGATGAATTGATTAAAACTTTTACAGTTCAACCAAATTGGATAGGTTTGATTTTCAAAACCATGGTCCAGACCAAATCGATAGCCAGGTCTAACTAGAAGAATAATACAAAACCCAATTGGACAGAAACGAAAGAAACATAGAGTGTTTTATCTTTCTGACTTTTCAACCCAAAAGAAAAAAAAAAAATGTCTGAATTGCATTAATTATAATTATAATTAATTAATAAAATTGAATAATCGCACCTTATCTTATTATACTTTGTCCTTTTTTCAACTACGTCCTCAAATTATGCATAACCTTTCAGAAATTAGGTGAGATGCTCATCTTTTCCACTACATATACACCTTATGATATTTCAAATCTAATTTTTTTAATAATTTTAATATTTAAATATTTTCTAAATTTAATTAAAATTTATTTTAAATTATTCCAAAGTGCTATTCAAAATCATTTAATTTTATATATTTTTATTAATAATGTATATTTTAAAATTTAAGGATTTAATTAAATATTTAAAATTTATTTATTTTAAATGTAATATATAAAAATTTATAAATATTTTTATAAAAAAAATTATATTTAATTTTATATATATATATATATATATATATATATATATATATATATATATATATATATATATATATATCAAGTATTAGGTACTCAATAGATAGCTAAAATTTTTTACATGTATTCTTTTTCTAAATTTAATTTGTCTTAAATTTAACTATACTATTAATATCCAAACTTGTTCTAATATGATTTAATTGGATTAAATATATTCAAAGATATCCAAATATTTGCTAATTATATGCAAAAGAAGCATACATGATACAATATTTTGAATTTGGAGGGTATTTGGTTAGGTACTTATAAGTTAATTTAAACTTATAAATATTTAAAATTTTAAATAATTACGTGTTTAGTTAAAATATTTATAAGCAGTTGATAAGTAGTTGACATGTTTCATAATAAAAAATAATTTATAAATATATTTATTATTAAAATAACTAAAAAAAGTACTAAATTATTTTCTCAAATAATAAAGTATATTAACTCGATATTTTATTATAATATTATCAAAATATATTTCAATAATATTAAAGCATCATTTAATTTTAAATTAAATAAAACAAATATTTTATAGCCAATATTTTTATTAAATTTAACAAAAATAATTTTTAAATTCATTAAAATTAATGTAAATAATTTATTTAAATTATCGCAGGAAAATAAATTTTTTAATATCAATATGAGAATAAATGCAATAAGGATGTGTATGGTATGTTCAACAATATTAACTGTTGTAGTAGCTATTAACTGTTCTAGTAATTATCAACTGTTTTAATAGCTGTTAATCGTTAATAGTTAGTTATTTAAAGTAAAAGTATCTATTAAAATAACAGTTAAATTAATAATTAAATGTAAAAATAATACTTTTCTTAATAGTCAAAACACTCGATCAATCTTTAAAAATTAGGAGGAGTAACATTTCATAAACCATTTTCTCAATATCTAAACACTAATATAAATACTATACTACCGAATAGCATAAATAAAAGAAGTAATGTGGTAATTTGGGTCAAAATACTAAACATTAATTTAAAAGCTATTACTGAACTGGGCCATAATGAAATTACAAATTTAAATAAGGACAACATAGTAAAATATTTTGTCGAACTAACTTGTAAGCTGATCTCCTTCATTTTATTTTTTTAGCTTATAAGCTGTAAAAATGTTTTAAACAAATAAATCAGTTTTGACCGGCTTATAAGCTAAGATAAACTCTTAGAAAACAAAGTATTTTTAAGGTATAAGAGGGGATGATATTCACATAGTTTTTAAAAGATAACAATTGGATTCAAATATCAAATATACCCATTAATCATGAAGATCAAACAAGCAAATCAACATGTTTTTCTAACACATAAATCACATATATAAAAAAAATGTTAAAAAATAAATAATAAAAAAAATAAAGACATTAATTTATAATGATTGAATATATAAAATCTACTATATTCATTTTCAAAGATTAATTAAGCAAAAGCTAAATCAATTATGGGTAGAAGCTTCTCTTGATGCTTGCATTAATCAATTAATAGAAAGGATCGATGAAACGTACCTTATCTAATTAATATAATTTATCATTACTCTTGTTCCTTTCTTCAACTTGACCCTCAAAGTATGCTTAACTTTTCAAAATTTTGGTGACATGCTAACCTTTTTCCACCAAATAATAATAAATTTTTTTTGTATTTTTGGCTCTTGGATATTGATAAAGTTCACATCTAGTATAAGTTGGATTTCCTACGAAAAAAAATTTAATAATTATTATATTAAATATATTATATTAAATATTTATATCAAAATTTTTGTAAAATCATTAAAGTATATGTAATAAATACTCAAATTTATTAAGATTCACACACACACACACATTATCATTTCATTATCAACTTAAGCTAAATACATCAATATTCATCCCTATGTAATAAATCATATCATTAGTCTTTTACAAGATAAAAGATAGATTACTTCACACTTTCAATAGAAGATATGTATTCCCATATGGAAAGTTCTGCTTAGACCAAGTCTATCTTAAATTTAAAATACAATATACAAGATAAAATTCATATATTTATATCTCGATTTTGAGAACTAGATTTAGATAAGTTTTTTCTTTCGGGCATGGGAAATTCTTGGCAGTATCATGAGTTTATTGCAGAACATATCTTCCTAATTTCACCATCAGTGCCTGTCTTCACTCCAGTGTTACTCATCTTAACCATGGATCTTCCAAACTCAACATTGAATGCAGCCAAACCAGTAATACCCAGGAAACGTTGAACAATTGCTCTCGTCGAAGCATCAGTCCACAATTTCTGATCAGACTCAAGTATTCCTCGCCCATTTCTCAGGTTGGCGAAGAAAGATGCATCAAATCTGTTTTCACTACCTGTATCAAAAGCAACTCGCTTTGTCCCATCCCCGTTCTGTGGACACAGTGCTTGTAGTTGAGGGAGGAACGAAGCATTAATGGAAGGATCAGAACTTGCGGTGCCATTGAAGTTGTATAATCTGTAACTAAAGAACTGGCAAGCTGTAGTTCCTATGGTGTGTCCTCCTGTATATAGAAGAAGACAAGTGTTATATAACTGAATCAAGCGCGTACATAACCATAGCAGAATATAGGAAGGACATATTATAATGTTAAAGCTTACCAACAAGTACGACAAGATCTTGTGTGTTAAGACCCTTGGCAGAGAACTTTTGCTTTTGGGAATCAATGGATTCTCTGAAGCCAGGCAAATCAGTTGTTTCGGATGCCAATGACACCCGGCCGTCTCTACGTCCGGTAGGCACCAGCCAACTTCGTCCACCAGTCTGCATGAAATTTGAAGAAGCTACCTTTAGCAATAAGCATATGTATATATATAGACATTGATCTATAACTCTGCTAAAATAAGCATTTATAGTTTGAATGTCCTGATGAATTGCAACATCATGATTAATTAGATGTGATGATTACCAGAACAACAGAGTCACGGGCTGCAAGTGCAAGAATATCAGCGCAAGAAACAATTCCAGGACATGCAGCTTCAAGCTGAGTCTTGGCATCGTCAATAACTTCATAGCCTCTCAACCCAAGATTTGGTGGGGCAGTTTTCTCAGTATTGGAACCATCGATAAGGACAGAAGCATCGCAACCTCGAACAAAGCAATCATGGAAATGCATCCTCAGCAAAGCAGGAGCAATTGCAGTGTTAGATCGAAAATGTGTTGCAACAGTTGAGCTCACAATGGATTCAGCTCTAGGACATGTAGTAGCATAGAAACCAACACGAGTGCCTTGGCCATGCACCAAGGTCTCAGACATAACAACAAAGACGCACATTAATATAATAATGTGTGTAATTTGGCTTGAAGAAGAACAAGTGCATCTCTCCATATCTTGGGTTTTGCTAGGTTTTAGTTTTAGTTGGTGGGTGTCCGATGATAGTGAGTATTTAAAAATGAATCAGGAGGTCAACATCACGAGACGATGGCCACAAGTAAGGCAACTGCGAATTTTTCTCAATAAATACAAATGATGCCAGAGCTGCGTTTGATTTTCTTTAGCGGATCAATATCCAGTTCCTGTACCTCTCGTGAACGGCACAGGAGATAATAATTGCTAATAATTGCTAAAATTCTTTCTTATTATTATTATTATTTTGGCTCGATTTGAGAATCAAACTACTAAGTTAAAACTAAGGGGAGATTATTAAATGCGCTCAATACATATGTATTATCTCTTATAATTCACTATACTATAAGGAGGACTTATATTTTGTGAGAGAGAGAGCACTGTTTTTATATATATTGAAAATATTCTACAATCTTTTAAAACTAAGTATTTATTTGACATTAAAGGTGTAAAGGCAGAATTACTTTTGAAGGAAAAAATATTATTTTAGATACTATTGAAATAAGCAATTTAAAAAAATTATTTTTTATTTTAATATTTTTATGATTAAAATTTATTAAATTTAATTTTAAATTATTTTTTAATACTCTCTAACTATTTATCAACAGCTGTTTTAACGGCAATACTAAACATTCCCTGAATTTGAAATTGCTAATAGCTATTGATGTCCCCATTAAGACATTTCCATAGAGCCTAAATCTTATTTATCATATATAAAAGAAATATATGGATTATTTTATATGTGAATTTATCATACATTTAGGATAGATCAGAATATAAAAAAGAAAAGAAAGGACATATGAAACACATCCTATATAAATGATCATGATATCAATTAATTAGATTTTCTTATGTTTATATGAATAATTGAAATTTTATTAAAACATAATATTTATTTTTATAATTTGTAAAAAACATCTTTGCTAGGAAGCTTACACTAGTGTACTACATTTTGACCATATTGATCATATGGGAATCATTTGAAGAACATATTAAAATAATTATAATAATAATAATTTTTTTTATTATTTTCAAATTATTGGAGAATTAAAATGCATTAATTATTCATAAAAATTTATGAATATTTTAATATATTTTTTAAAATATAAAGACATAATTATTAATTATTATATAATATAAAATTGAAAAATAATTAATTTACCCTAATTAACTTGCATGCACTAGATGAAACAAATTCTATTTATATATAAATAAATCTAAAAAATTATATTTATAAAAAGCGTATTTTTTGTTATTTAATTCGTAATATTAATTTAATAAAACTATTTATTTACAATTAGGTAATGTTGGAACATACACATATTGATTAACATTTCTATTTTTTTTAATGAATTTAATAATGCAATTTATTATGGTATAATTTATTTAAATACTGAAATAAAATGAAAATCTATACTAATTTAATAGTATTGGAATTATTTTTAAATTTATAAAATATTAAATTTAAATTTAAATTGAAATAAATTAATAAAAATAAAATACAAACAAATGATTGATCAGTGGCGTGAGTATTCCCAACTCTCATCGACCAGTTGTGGATTTGTAGTCATAGTTGAGCCAAAAAGGGGACAAGGAATCTTGTCTAATTCTGACAAGTTGAAGAACAAATGGCGACGATCGCAGGCCGACAAAGACGCTAATCTGCGGGCAGTATTTAGAACGGTATGCGGTTCGATTTCATTTTAGGAATCAGATTTCAATTAAAGTTTTTTAATATATTTTTTTTTTTTTAAAAAGAGAGTATAGATTAAAAACAAAACAAACTAAAAAACCTTCTTGTGGGAAACACCTTAGCATCGTACAATAGTAAGGGGCAAAGGGCTAATTATTAGATATATCGGGAGCACTGAAAAATAATGTTTTCTCTCTTATAAAAAAGTGAATTCTCTTTATGATGTGGAGAGTAAGTCCCACATAATTATGAGAGATGATATATGTGCACCGAGTACACCTAATAATTTCTTCGAGCAAAGCCCCACTAGAAGAACATCCAAAATCTGGACGGCAATAAGAAGAGATAAAATTGAACCAACAAGCCAATCAGCACAAGCATTAGCTTCTCGAAAAATATGAACAATGCTAACATTCCAATCAAGCTGAGGAAGATGAAGAATGGGATGAACCATAGATCGAAGGGTAGCAAGAGTAGGAGAAATACCCTCGACGATTTAAATAGCAAGCAAATTAAGTATCACTCTCAATAGAGATCCGACGATAACCACTTTGCTGGGCTAATTTAAGCTCCTCAAAAATAGATCATAACTTTGCCCTAACATAGAAATCCTCCCATATGAAGCTGTGAATTTTTTTAACCAATTCTGTATAGTTTTAATTTAAATTTCCAATTCTGTATAGTTTTAATTTAAAATTTGATTTTTTAAAATAATTTTATATACAATCATCATCATAAAAAATCTTTTCTCATTTAAGTTTAGAGTTTTATATTAAAATAAGTCTATCATATATAATATAAATTTTAGCAATTTTTAATTATATGATATTTAAATATGAAGTACACACATATATATATAATTAAATACTAAATATACTCTTAATTAAGAATTTTAAAGTGATTTAATAAAAAAATAACTAAAATTATTAAAAAAATAAAAAATGGAACTAGAAGTCCACCTTGCTAATGATTTAGTTATGATTTATAATTACAATGATCTAATATGAAATTAAAATTAAATAAAAAAAATTGGAATCAATTTAACAATAGTTAATCTTAAATTGAAATAAATTTGTCACAAGGAAATAAACAGACAAAATCCGACCATAAATTAGACTATCCAACAGAGAGTTTTTAACTCACCCTGACCTGTTATCACAATATATCAATATCTGGGAAGCTCAGGTCACCCTCACAATCCCCAAACAAACATATATTAATCCAATGGGAGCTCAGCTCCCTAATCCTAAGCAAATACTCATTCCATACATACCAACATAACCATATAATATGTTTACAACTTCAAATACATAAATTATTACAGTCCCAAATCAAAATTAGAACACTACTAACACATTCAGAGTTCTAGATTAGAAAATAAGAAAATAAAACTTTTATTGGTAAACCTATGAGAAAGAAAGCAAGTTAATTTCAAAGAGCCCTCCTGTCACCTGGGAAAAATAGTTGAACAGGAGTGAGCGATCGTCTCATAGGGTAAAATATTGATTTTAAATACAATTTCTATAACTATCTAAGGCTAATACATCCCTAAGTATGAAGTACAACATATACAAATATATTCAACCAAATTCAAAAATACTCGCACAAAAGATAATTTAGAGCACTCATACACCCGTGTCTCACATCAGTGTATATAAATATGTGAGCTAATTCTCTATACATCTCTCTTACTCCAATACCTGCCAGCGAGATCAACTCAAGCCGGATTTTCTCTTAATAATCCAAATGCAGGGGTCAGCGAGATCAACTCAAAGCCATACTGACCCCGACTTATCCACAAAAAAGATTGGGTCCTAGTGAGTCAAGGTCCAACCGTTCTACTTGTCCTTCCTATATCTAATATCACACTATACGCACACCGACACACGCGCACAGCTCTAAATTACCTTAAGGTAACACTCACAATAATTTCATCTAATAAAGATGTAATACAAACCGTGCCTAAGATTTAGCTCTATGTATATATTTATAAGTGAATGCATGGGTATGCCTTAAATATACAATAATATTGAAATCATAATTAAAATTAATATCTACTCACAGATTAACCGGAGATCACTGAGGCGGCTGGGCTGAGGAGAAGGGTTGACCCGGATGACCTAAAAAATTATATTCATGAATTTATTAATATTAAAACAAAACAAGAAAGTTAAATAGTCAAAGACATCCTAAATTTATGCCAGAAATTTGGCAGAATTTTCTCTGTACCTAGGACCTACCCAACCTGTAAGGCAACTTGAACAACACTCCTACATCCAATGGCCTCAGGCCCACATCACAACAATATCATATTGCCTTTCCTAAGCCCGCCAAACCAGTAAAAAACATATAACTATACATAAAATAATTATTTAAAAATTCGGGGTGTTACAAAAATTAATTGATCTAATATAATTCAATATGATTTCTTATCAATCTTAATTTTTTTTAAAAATTAATTATGAAATTTAATCAAAATCAAATTAAATTTAAATCTAACTTAAATTGAATTAAAATCAAAATTAAAGTAAGAACAAAAGAAAATCCTACAAATTGATTTAGTCTCTTTGGAGAGTTGAAATTAGATCTTCTATGTTTGAAAATATTACGTCCACTATTTAGTCTCTTTAAATCAAAGAATTAAAATTATTGAGTTTTAATTTAAAATCAGTGCAAACCATGATTTTTAGACACAGCTTAGTCTAAAAATTGGTGAAAGCAGAGAGTTAAGAGTTTAAGATTCTTCTAGCATTGAACCAAACCACAACATAAAATTCTATATAATAACATTATCAATTTAATGTAAATTGTAACACCCTACATGCATAGTCCTATGTATTTTACTGTTCCGGTGACCGGTGTCGGTCCGGACAATTAAGAGGATTAGAACCATGTTTAAGTGATCTAGAAAAGTCCTGAATGAAAATAAATAGCCACTATATGATGATGAAATGAAAATTCAGAAAACAAAGCACAATGGGTTAAATGAGCTGGGGGTCACAGCGATGGGTGATCGTACCAGAAAGTGACTGCGAGGTCAGTTATAACCCTATTTTCATATGTAGTATTGTGACACCATGGGCCTAAGAATTATTGCGAAGTTAGGAAAAATATGAAAACCACAGGAAAAGGTAGTGAACCAGATCAAATAATTAGATTAGGGTTCCGAAAAAAATATAGAATTATTGATAAACCGGATCAGACCGGCAACGGACAAATTGGTCAATTTACACTTAGAGGTGACTCTTGGCCTAATTGTCCAATAAAATGTGAGAAATTAAAATTGTGAAATATAAAATTAAATTGGGGAAGTTATGGAAAAACAAAAGAAAAGAAATAAAAATTAAAACAATTTATGACATCATCATGATGATGCAACTATGACTTCATAAATAATTATAAATTTAATTAACTAATTTGACTAAGTCAAAATAAGGATAAATACACTTAAATGAAAAAAAAAAATGAAAAGGAGGGTCTTCTTCTTCCGAGGCGTAGCCCTCTCTCATCTCTCTCTCTTTTTATTTTCTCCACCATTGTTAAAGGATAAAAGCTTAAATTTCTTTGGTTCCCTTCCATAAATCCCCCAAATCCCAACACTAAATCTCACCCTTAGACCTAGATAAACTATTTTTGGGAGCAAGAAGGAAGAGAAAAATTGGAGAATTGAAGAACTAGGGAATTCACAAATTGAGGTAAGTGCAACTTCAAGCTTAGATTCTTATCAAATTCATGGATTTAAGTTTAAATGTGATGAAATTTCATTAGAAATAAAGAAAACCATGCTTGAATAATGGAAGTGAAAATTTGGCAGCCATGGGGTTAGGAGATGTTGAAGTGTTTTAGTTCAATTAATTATGTATGTAAGCCTGATTAAGCATGTAGAGATGATTAGAACACCTTAATTGCAAGAATTGATGAATTTAGGAAATTAGGGTTCTTGGCCAATGAGGAATTAGAAAAAAAAATTGGAGATTTTTGAGATTGAGGCAAATTGACCTAATTGAGACTCAAAATGGTCAATTGGGGCCAATTAGGGTGTGTTGGAATGGTGAGGAATGACCTTGAATTCGGATTGGTAAGGGTCTAATTCTGGACAGCCAGACCTTGGTCCACTCCAAGGACCAAAACTGTAATCCTGTCATCCCAATTAGTGTGAGGCCAATTGAAAATAAAATTACACACATAATGCCACAATTTTCATATAGCAACCCTGCCCTGAAAATGACTTTAAGTTAGTGAACAATTAGGTCAAACCCGGAATTAGCACACTGCCACTGTATAAAAATGACTAACCATAACTTGGTCTAGACAGGTCCAAATGACCTGATCTTTGAACAATTAGAAAGCTATGACATAGTACTACAACTTTCATGAAGAACACAAACCCAAATTCTGTCTATAACCAAGTCAATTTGGGGTCACAAAAACTACTAGAACCAGAAATTTCCCAGAATTTCTGGGTTGTTACCAATCTGGCCAGCCTTAGAAAAATAGGCATAACTTGGGTTACAAAACTCCAAATTCCTAAGACACTAAGGAATTAAAGCTAAGACAATAAGGAACAACTTTGATGAAGGGTACTTAGCCACATTCTTACAGTAACCAGACCAATGGAACAGTAGAAAATAGTGATCCAAAACTAAAAATTTACAATTTCTCTTAGGAAGCTTTGAATTTGGAATGACAATCAATGCTAACAAATTTGATACCCAAAATACGGTATGTGGGTGCAATTAGAGTTAATAAATCTATTTAGAATGAAAAAATCAATATTTTGACTTGAATAGTATAATAAATAGTGCCACTACAAACAAAAATGTAGAGGACCTGAATTTATAAACCGTAATAGATAGGATAAGTCTGCAAAAATGAAATTTTTGGAATTAGTTATAAAAAATGATTTGAGAATGGATACTTAAGCACTTTAAATTTATGTGTTTTAGTTAGAAAGGAATCTTCAAGGAAAAATGAAAATTGGAGTAAACTAAGTCAACAAAGAGGTTTGTGCACAACAAGTCTTCAATTTATAAGATTTTGCATATTTCATTTGCTTAAATGATTTTATTTTCTTTATGTATTATGTTTATCAAGTATTGAATTTATTTTATTCCAACAATTATTGAAATGTTTTACAGTGTGAATGAGTTTAGTTTTGGGAAATGGATAAGTTATGATTTTATTTTTGTTATAGATCGAATAAAATTTGCTTTGGAAAAATTTTGATTAGAAAATGATTTACATGGAAAAAGGACAAATTATGCTTTGAATTGTGATGTTGTTTTATATCTCACTATAAATGCTCGACATGTTATTACTCGTCCCTCATTTATTGAGGAGATACTGGAGTTAGCTTTGTTTTGATTACCATGGTATACCATGGTACGTGCACATGCTTAGATCTTCCTCTTATCAGAGGTTAGATCTAAGTTAAACTTGGCCCTTTTGGGAAGTAATTTGTTATGGATGTAATGTGCACGATTCGATCTCCCCGACCATAGGGAGTGAGAATCACTTTGAAGATTGGCCCTTACGGATTAGTCCTGCATAAAGTTAGTGAGATTAAGAATGGTTTTTGGAAAAATGAGCAATGGTGTTTTTAAAATGAGATTTGTGCATAATTGATTTTAGTGAAATTTACTCTTTATTTTCATAAATGGATGGGATTATTTTAAATGTCTAATTATGATTTGATAAATTGTGATTATTGATCAAGGTCATTTGAACAAATGATTTATATTATTGGCAGTATTTATTTTGATTTTTGGAATTTTGATGAATTTAAGGATTTCCAAATTCTTCTTATAATTTTGTCAATGTATATTGTATTACATTTTAAATTATAGTTGTGCACTACTGAGTTCACCACTCAGCGATAGCTCTATATGCTGTCGCAGGTCGAAGTAAGGATAGAGCAGCTGAGTGAGATCACTTGAAGCTGCACCTTGAAGACACATTGGGACTAGCTTCGGGTATATTATAGGTATACCTTTGTACATTAGATTCTGATGTAATCATGTAATTATATGTATGTAATTTCATTTGAGCAGTTGCATAAATACTTTTGTAATATTATTTTGGAATGTAATCAAATACAAATTACTGTAATATTAGTTTGAGATTTTAATTACTTATAAAGTTTTGTTATACTAATTTTAGTACTTCAATGAATGTAAATATTTAAATTCTTGTATTTTGTGAATGATAACTTATTTCCTTTACATTGAAAATTTGTGAGATTGAAATGAGATGGTACAGTGTTGGTTTAAATCAAATTGCGTTTGATTGCGAATTGAGCTTCTTGTGTGGGATTGAATTGGGAGGTGAAATGGATTTTATTGGAGTTGTGGTTGAGAAAACATATTGGGAGTGCTTTTCTTTTCAGGTTTTGAAGAACTGTTTTCTCAAAATACAGCCAGCACTCTGCCGAAATTTTGAAAAATTTTCGTAACACCAGATTTTGTGCGAGGATTTGATCCACGATCAAAATTTCAATTAAAGGCTTTTTAATAAATATCCAACGTTCCGACCACTATAAAAATGATCGTAAATAGTTTTAAAATCCCTTGTAGTTTATTTAATGAGTTACCGGTAGGTGAAGTACGGTAATTTATTAGATATACTACGGGATCATGTTACATCTTATGAGGAGTAGGGTGTGATATAAATCACCATATTCAATATAAATATCCACAAAAAAATAAATATAACATAATTGTCCATATAAACTATGTTCAAAATAAGTCACCATAACATAATAATAGCTTAAAAATAAAAGAATGACAGGGTTGGCAATTAAACTACTTTTTTTTTTTTGCCTTTAGAAATAACAAAACGATGTCATTCTGATTAAATTAGCTTAATTGAAAAACAATAATGAAGACCTACTTGACTCGTTAAATCTGCAACGGATAGATGGGTATTCGGTCAGTCTACTGGATTTTTCTTGGTTTTAGTGATATGCGAGTTTTGAAGATAAATCAAAACATTTGATGAATTGATTTAAAATTTTTACAATTCAATCCATACCAAACCAACGGCCAGGTCTGACTAGAAGAATAACGCAAAATCAATTGGACAGAAACAAAAGAAACAAAGAGTGTTTTGTCTTTCTGACTTTTCAACCCAAAAGAAACAAAAAAAAGATGCATCTGAATTGCATTAATTATAATTATAATTAATTAATAGAATTGAATAATCGAATCTTATCTTATTATACTTTGTCCTTTTTTCAACTACGTCCTCAAATTATGCATAACCTTTCAGAAATTAGGTGAGATGCTCACCTTTTCCACTATATATACACCTTATGATATTTCAAATCTAATTAATAATTTTAATATTTAAATACTTTCTAAATTTAATTAAAATTTATTTTAAATTATTCTAAAGTGCTATTCAAAATCATTTAATTTTATATATTTTTATTAATAATGTATATTTGAAAATTTAATGATACATACATGATACATCTATTATTGAAATAATTACATTAACAAAATTGCAAAATATATTTTATTTTGAATTAGGAGGTTGTTTGGCTAAGTACTTATAAATTAATTTGAACTTATAACTATTTAAAATTTTAAATAGTTACGTATTTAATTAAAGCATTTATAAGCGGATGATAAATAGTTGACACGTTTCATAATAAAAAATTACTTATAAATATATTTATTATTAAAATAACTAAAAAAATATTAAATGATTTTCTCAAATAATAAAGTATATTAATTTGATATTTTATTATAATATTATCAAATTATATTTTATATCCAAATATATTTCAATAATATTAAAATATAATTTAATTTTAAATCAAATAAACAAATATTTTATAGACCAATATTTTATTAAATTTAATAAAAATAATTTTTAAATTCATTAAAATTAATGTAAATAATTTATTTAAATTATAGCAGGAAAATAAATTTTTTAATATCAATATAAGAATAAATGCAATAAGGATGTATATGGTATGTTCAATAATATTAATTGTTCTAATAGTTATTAGTTATTTTAATAGCTGTTAATTGTTAGTAGTTAGCTGTTTAAAGCAAAAGTGTTAATTAAAATACTGTTAAATTAATAGTTAAATATAAAAATAGTGATATTTTTTTTAATAGTCAAAACACTCCATCAACCTTTAAAAATTAAGAGGAGTAATGTTCCATAAACCACTATATCAATATCTAAACGTTAATATAAATATTATACTACCGAATAGCATAAATAAAAGAAACAGTGTTGTAATTTGAGTCAAAATACTAAACGTTAATATAAAAGCTATTATTGAACAGGGCCATAATGAAATTATAAATTTAAATAAGGGTAACACAATAAAATATTTTGTCAAATTAACTTATAAATACCCAATTTAAATGAAAAGTTAAATCCCTCTTTTTTTCTTTTTTCTTTTTTTTAGCTTATAAGCTTTAAAAATGTTTTAAACGAACAAATCGGCTTTGACCTGCTTATTAGCTAAGCCACACTCCTAAAAACAAAAGTATTTTTAAGGTATAAGAGAGGATGATATTCACACAGTTTTAAAAAGATAACAATTGGATTCAAATATCAAATAGACTCATTAATCATGGAGATCAAACAAGCAAATCAACAAGTTTTTCAACACATAAATCATATATAATTAAAATAAAATGTTAAAAAATATGTAACACCCCTAATTTTTAAATTAATTATTTTATGGGTAGATATTAATATTTTATTTTATTTAAATTTTGGGAAAAATTATTTGAAATTTTGTCAAATTTTTGAAATCAAGTTCGATTTTCCGAAAATATAAAACTTTGATGATTTTTAAAAATTTATTTAAAGACCAAATGACAAAACTAAAAATATATTTAGACTCTATGAATTTTTTTGAGTTTTATGAAAATTTTTTGGAATTTTTGGGCCTCGTTTTTGGTCCCAGGGCAGAGTAAAAATTTAAGTTCGGGTATCTTGAATCGAACCGATCGAATCAAACCGGACCGGATAGGATCGATCGAATCAAACCGGCCCTTTTTTCCTTTTCTTCTTCCTCTTTTGCGTGCCCCCAATGCTCTCCCTCTCTCTCTCTCGTTTTCTCTCTCCTCTCGTCGCCCCACTGCCGCCCCAGCCTCCCCAGCTCGCCAGCGCACCTCCAGCACTCCTCCTCGCCGTCGGCCGACGCTCCATGCCGCCGGAAAATGGCCCAAAAGCTCCCCCTATGCTCCGCGCGACTTTTCATTTTCTCGGCCGAAATCTGGCCGATCCGGCCACCAATCGAACCTGGTCTTATCCCAAAACACATCTACACCTCGAGAGCTTTCCATAAACACCAAGAACACAAAAATCTATCGAGTGATTTATCTAATTTTTGCCCTAAAAGTTTTAGCCCATTTTGACTTTCGGACTAGATTTCTCGAAAACCATAAACCCCACAAAAAATTCGAGAGTACCGGAGTGCTCCACTCGTCAAGAGCTTCGCGGCAATACCCATTTCAAATTTTTTCGATTTTGTTTTTTGGTGAGTTCCGTGAGACTTCACAGTATTTTTTCGAGCATTAAATGAGTTTAAAAAATTTCGTAAAAATTATATACTGACCCCCGTATTATGGGCTTCGCGTAGGTACATTCAATTCACGGAAATTCGATGGTTGCTTGGGTTTGTAATTTCGGGCTGGGCAAACAGACTACTAGAAAAGCTTCAGAATCAGGCTGAGAGTATAGGCTATCCCACCATTTTCAGACGTCTCAGACGCGTCTCCAGGGTCGAAATTGACATAGGTAAACCCGAACCCTCATTTTTCTTAATTATCTAGTGCCTGATTTTGATTAAAAATCTATAAAATATTCATGGTAGGTTAGAAAAATATAATTTCTTTTGCGTTAGCTCTATAATATTGCTAAGGACAGCGGAGCAAAATTTTAGAATTTTTGGAGCTCAAATGGATAGTTTTTGCAAAAGGGGTAATTGTAGGGACTAATTGTAAATTTTCAAATTATGATTGTTGACTGTCTGAGTGGGCCAAGGAGGGGCCATGTGATGTGATTGAGTTGTGGATGTGTGACTTGTGGATATAGAAGTGCATTTTGAACCCCTTTGCAAGTTGGGTAGGTCCTAGGTATAGGGAAGACTCTGTCGGATTTTCGGCACGACTTAGAATGTCTTTCGTCTTTTCCAAGCTTGTATTAAGTAAAATATATTAAATAATTATAATGAAATTTGTTAGGTGAGTCGGGAGAGCCTTCCTCCTCCGCCCAGCCGCTGCAGTGACCTTGGTTTAAGTCTGTGAGTAAAATATTAATTTTAATTATAATTTCAATATTATTATATGTTCAGGCATGCCCATACATCATTTATATATATGTATCTATGTAGTTAAATACTAGGCACATTTTATATTGCATTCTTAATTAATGAAGTGCCATAGATGTGTTTGTGGTAATTTGGAGCAGTGTGCGTGCGTTGGCGTGCGTGTGGTGTGTTGTATCGAATATTGATAGGACGGGTAGACGTGACTTGAGAGACACTCACTGGGACCCGATCCTTTATAGATAAATCGGGGTAGGCACGGCTTGAGAGATACTCACTGGCCCCCGCATTTGGTTTATTAAGCGAAAGTCCGACTTGAGAGACACTCGCTGGCAGAGGTTGGATTAAGAGAGCTGTATAGGGGATCAGCTCCCATATATGTACTGTTTGAACAGTATTGGGTGTGTGAGTGCTCCAAATTGCCTTTTTTACTGTTATGATGTGATTTGTATGAAATTTATGATGATGTTGCATTTCATTCCTTAGGATGCATTAGCTTTAGATAGTTATATAAATTGTGGTTAAAATTAGTATTTTACTCTCTGAGTTAGGGATGGCAACGGGTAGGGTACCCGCGAAAATCACCCTACCCGAACTCGAACCCGATTAATATTCTCAAAACCCGAACCCATCCCAAACCCGATTGTTATTACCCGAAAAATACCCGAACTCGTTTAATTTTATATATTTAATTAATAATCTATATAAAAAATTATTTTTATTAATAATTTATATTTTAAAAATTTAATAATTTCAAAAAATATTTCAATTTTATTTTATATAAAATAAAATTTATAAAAATTTATAAATATTATTAAAAAAACATATATTTTATATTTAATTAAATATTTATATAAACGGGTTCGGGTAATGGATACCTAACATATAAAACCTGAACCTGACCTGAACCCGTCATGGGTATTAAATTTCAAACCTGAACCCGTCCCAAACCCGATTATATACTATCCAAACCCGTCCTATTAGGGTTTGGTCAGATCGGGTACCCGCAAAAACCCGACCCGTTGCCATCCCTATTCTGAGTCGAATGCTCACTCCTGTTCATCTTATTTTTCCAAGCTACAGGAGGATTACTTGTTGTGACTAACCTGCTCTTCTTCTTCACAGGTCAATTAGTAATATCTAATGTATTTTGTATAATTGAGTTAAATTTTAGACTCCGCATGTGTTAGAAGTATTTTAATTAATTTGAGTCTGTAATATAATATTGTATTGAATTTGTAAGAATATTAATTGCATGCATGATTGGATTGGATGAGGGAGCTGAGCTTCCATTAGACTTTATGATATTATGAGTATGTGGAGGGTGAGCTGAGCTCCCCAATTTATTATATATTGTGTTTACAAGTCGGGCGAGTCAAAAACTCTCCGTTGAATGGTTTATTTTATGATCGGACTCTGTCTGGTTGAATTCATGAAATTGGGCCCAAATGGGCCTTAGGATTGAGTTGAGGAATAGTTAGGCTTACTACGGGTCTTGGGGGCTTTAGGCTAGCCCAGGTCCTAGTGCCGGTCCGGCCCATAGGTTGGGTCATGACAAATGTGGTATCAAAGCTTAGGCTCCAGATTCATAGGGAGTGTATGTCTAAAGTTATGGGAAGAGTCTAATAGGAGTCACATGCGAAGAATAGGGTCCCCATTCATCCTTGCATTGTCATCTTTGCTTCTAGTTTTTGCTTTATATAATTGTGTGTAAATATGATTCTATAGAGCTGTGTGTAGACACCATATTTTGGCCGACCTTCGAAGGCAAGGGTCTTTTAAAATTGAAACTTTATTATCTGCTCTCAACCGTTGTCCCCAATCACAGGTAGCTTTTTCGGACTTACCGATTGCTCGTCCCTAGAACACATCCATCTCACGCTCAAGTTAGATTATTTTCCGATCTCTTGGTCTTTGTCAGATGAGTTCGAGTCAATATCGGGTCTCCGAACCATCCAATCTTGCCTACTGATGTTCTCCGATCTTTCTATGTACAAATATCGCAGAACTTCACTTGACTAATGTTGTGATCGAGACTCTAGCTTGAATGCCCTAGATATTCCTCAAAATGAAGTTAAGGTTTTTATCCAGTCTAATAATGGTTTCAACCTTAAAAGTTTAAGCCAGTGTCAAATCTTTACAATTCTAATATTCTAAAGTTTCGTTCGGTATTTGGTCATGGCTCCATCCGATCTCATGTTTGCGTGTAATGTTTTTCCGATCTTTTATCTTTTGATTAATAGTTGCTCTTAGGTTTAATGTTCAACCACATTCAATCAATTAAGTACTCAAACAATTTGGTTTGGATGCTTTCCGATCTCATCAAGAAATTGAACATAAAAGACTTCAATTCATTTCAAAATAAAAATGTACAAGTCATTCGGTAGGAGGGTCTCCCCCAACCTGCTCTCCAAGTACATTATCAGTTCTATCATCCTCTCTCTCTCTCTCTCAGGCTCCTCCTCACTCTCCTCTTCACCTCTGGGGACAAGATCCACCATCCAAGAGAAGTCTTCCTCAGGATAGCACCTTACAAGTTCGGCCAGAAGATCACTATGAGCATTTACATAAGCACCAGCTTCCCTCGTCATGGCCTCTTCTTCTTTCACTCTAATCTCCTCGGTAAGGCGAGTGACATCGACAGTTCGGCAGGCCCGAGCTTCTTCAAGTTCCAGCTCCAGTTCAAATATCCTATCCTCATAAGATTTCGTCCGACCCTCAATCTCGGTGATGTAGTCCTGAGCAGACAAAAGTTGGGTTTTGGCAGAAGCAGCATCCTGGACCACTTTTAGAATTTCTTGCCTTAAGAGATGAGCATTTTCTCTGATTATATGTTGATTCATATAGCTCTCTACGCTCAAGCTCATCGTCTGAGCCAGGAGGTCGTCAATGCTATTCGGAGTCAGCCTATTCCGATCATCCTGAAAGCAAATGGTGGCACCCAAAACCTTGGCCACGCCAGGATTCCCCCGAACCGAGCTATTCTTCTCTAGTGAGTGGATGAGGACCTGGGCACCACGAGAAAGGGTCCTTACAGCAGGTTGGGAAGACCCTCCCTCTGCACTTGAAGAAACTGGTAGAGGTGGCGGTTCATCCTGTTGAGGAGGGGAAGGAGCAATCTCTATCTCTGGGGTTAGCTGTCCCGAAGGTCTGGACGAAGAGCCCAACACTTCTACCAAGTCTCGCCCTAGTGTCTAGGATACAGCAGCAATCTTCATTTCTCGCACCTTCTGGGCGACCTCCCTTTTTCACTTAAGGCTCTCCTTCGCGCCCTCGCCTCCAACCATACCTGCACAGAAAACAAGTTAGTGAGATCACCTAAGTCAGGAGGCTAAAGATTTAGGTTATACCGATCCCGGGTCTGAGGTCAAAGAGCTGCAGCTCATAATCCTCATGGGCGATCATCTACATTAGCCACCACTTCAGTTTGGCCATAACTACATCTAGACATGAATACTTGTGAGTAGCTGCCTGATCCTTCAATTCCTTTACCATGACGTCCTTGTCTCTATTTAGGATGATCTTCTTTGGAACTGAAGGGACCAGGTACTGCCAACTGCGTGGGATACCCTCAAAGCCATTCGGGATCTTACTCCTCAATATTAAAAACCAGTTCTTCCAATTCTTCAACGAAAAAGGGAGATCGGTAAAAAGCCCACAGCGTGGCTTAGCTTGAAAAAACCAATACTCATCGTCCTTTTGTCGAGTGAGCCTATGCAACTTAGTGAAAACCTTGGCTGTAGGCTCGAGCTTTTTAGCTTGGCATAAGCTTCTAAAAGCCATCAGAATTCGCTAAGAGTTCGGGTGCACTTAGGTTACGCATACTTGATGGAACTTCAGAACGACTCTAAAGAATTCTTCCAGGGGGAACCGAAGCTCGGCCTTTATTTGTTCTTCATATACCATGATCATGTCATTTTCTTCAAAGAAATGATCAGCTCGGAGATCACCATAACATCTGATGAGCTCGAAGGAGTCAGACCAAAGGTTGTATTCTTGACTAATGGACTGCAGATCGGTTTCCTTGAGGACCGACGGCAACTCATCCACGGGTAAGTTTTCTTTCCCTGAAGAAGATGCTTGTTTTGATTGGGCCGCCCGACCGTGGGCTGATACAAAGGTTGTAGAAGGTTCGGGTCGCCCGCTCAG
Organism: Hevea brasiliensis; assembly: GCF_030052815.1. Classification (NCBI taxonomy): domain Eukaryota; kingdom Viridiplantae; phylum Streptophyta; class Magnoliopsida; order Malpighiales; family Euphorbiaceae; genus Hevea; species Hevea brasiliensis. The sequence continues at coordinate 20,933 of NW_026615166.1, forward strand.
CCTGACCACCTCAACTTCGTCCGATGTCCATGAGATTTGAACGGAGGGAGGACTAGCAGCTCTCTGACCGACGGTACCGCTCATTTTCAGAAAATAAAAAGGAAAATTAACTGAGAAAAGATCAAAACCCTTACCGAAGTATAAATCAGTGCCTGAAAACTTTAGAAAGTGAGAAGAAGTGTTGAAATCGCTACGGGAAGGTCTGAAAATGACATAAGGAAACAAATGACTCACCTTTCCCCTATTTATACCCGTCTGAGCATTAAATGCTCACGAAGTCCCAAGTGACGCATCACTTAGCGGGACCAGACTGCCTCTTTGACATGTCACAAGAAGGTTCTAGAAACATAGTAAAAAAAATCGGATAAATGAGATCGATCAACTAAGGTCATCGGGTTAAACAAATTTCCAAACCCACGGATCGGCAAATGGCGATTTGCCTAAGAATCAGATCGAGTACACTTATTGGAGATCGAAAAAATAACCAATGCAATAACAAAACAAAAACATTCAAATAAAATTTCATTTCATTTCCAAAAGATCAGATTACATCATTTGGGCGATCTCAAAAGATCTGATTATATTTTTTGGGCGATCTCAAAAGATCTGATTATATCAGTTGGGCAATCTCAATTACATCATTTGGACGATCTCAAAAGATCTGATTACATCAGTTGGGCGATCTCAATTACATCATTTGGGCGATCTCTCAAAATCAGCACTACATTCTACATAGCTTAAGACTACTCCAAAGCCCAAAATGCTGGCCTATGTCAAAGCCTAGTCCTGTGGCTGAATCAAAAGATGTGTTTGATCAAAAAGCCAGCCACAAATATTGGATAGATGTGCAGCTCAGATAGGGTGACTATGACTCTCATGACACTGAGCGGAGTCATCACCGATGTCATTGACCAGAACCGAGCTGCAGTCGGGACGCTCGATATGGTTAGAAGCCAAATGAACTTCAAGAGGCAGTCACCGATATCAAGATTGAAATTAGCAGTCCTCTTGTCCGAGATCGTTCTACCGATTGTACCGATAGACCGATTCAAGATCGGCACAGCTGTCACTTTCGATCTTGATCGGTAAATTAGTCTGGTTCCCTCACTATCATTAGATGACATTCTCATAGCTCTCCGATAGCTGGGGTCATAAATTTTTAGGCGAGGGGCGAAGGAAACAGTCGAAAAAAGATCAAAATGGCCATCATAATTAGAATTATCATCGAAAAAGCTAGAATTGGGGAAGTGGTGCATTGAAAATAAACTGAGAAAGGAAAAGTGAAGTGTGAAGATGATTTCCTATTGCTGCATATATATAGGGCCTTAGCATTTATTGCATACAGAACCCAAAGCGGACGCATCGGTAATTGAAGAATTTATTGCTTTGACCAATGCAAGTTAGATAAAAAGAAAAGACCAGGAATAAGAGAGATCGGGAAATAAGAGGAGACCCGATGCAAGAAATAGAGATCGCAATAATGACTCTAAAAAGGGGATGGTCATAATGGGAAGATCGGAAAGGCAAGGAACGACCCGTAAAGATCGGAGAACTCAGGGAGTTGAATAACTACCGATCATGGCTTTTAATTAGCTTCCCCCCACCGTTAGATCCGAGTTAGTTAAAGCACTGCAGGCATGATCAGATCCTCACCACACATCTCATTCGCAAGGACACCCTCCTAGCCGCCAGATACCAAAACGGTTAAAGTAGCCCTGTACATCCCGATCTACACCATTGATTATAATTGTAAGGATGGATCTGGAGCCCTCAGATCAAAAGTAGATGACAGATTCGGCGCCTTTTATTCCCAGCCTTCGGATCTATTTCGTAAGGCGAGACCCTTGACCATTGGATTAAGGGGAGAGAGGACAGATATTCTGAATGGAATCCCGACCCTCCATTTCGATTCTCTTTAATTCTCAGACATCAGATTATGTCCTTTTGAATCTTAGCCTTCCATCTCCCCCTAATAAGATCCTGACCCTTCATTTTGGACACCCATTCCCTATAAATACCTGCATGCAACACTGTAGAAGGAAGAAGGTGGTATTATCGTGGAAAGACTCTGAACTTTGATTTAGTCTTCCTACTTGTCATTCAGAGCTTTCAAAGTGTTGAGAAACTTTAGAATTCAGTTTTCTAAAGTATTTCATCCAAAGGAGCTCTAAATCCTGAGATTTTCATTTTCAGTTCTTGTGCATCACCCTGTGAAACCATCTTCACTCTGCCTCATTCCCACCGCCCTAGTATCTGTGCATTACTCTCTGAGCTCAACTTTGTCTCGATCTGTACTCATTACCTCGGATAAACTCAAGTTCTTCGGCCGTCAGCTTTTACCTCTGCAAGATTCGTAGATACCAGAGTCAGCTTACCTGTCTCCTTAACTTTCCACAGGTAAGCATCTAAACTGTCATTTTGTTTAATACCCTTGGTTTATTCTCTCCAGTTTTCTTTTAAAGTTTCTTTTATATCCAGTCACATTAAGTATCAGAATAGGTTATCTAGGCCAAGTGTTATTTCCTGTGCCTTCTTTTTCTATTCATTCGGAAATCCCATTTATGGTCACTTAGTTTTCATTCCCTTCGAGAGTAGACATTCAAGTCATAGGCGACTTGTAAATACTGTAAAGAATATAGGCAAGGTTACTTCAACATGAGAGTTTTTGGTATGAATAAATGAAAAATGATAAAGGAAGATAGGTGTAGTAAAGGTCGGATAGGTTGGAAACAAGATTAGGTCAAATAAATAAGTTATGAGATCGGGCCTTGGAACGAACCTAGTCGATAAGACAATAGATCGGGAATTAAGATAAGTTCGAATCCTGGGCGAGCGACTAAAAGAGATCAGATGTCGCAAATCAAAGAGCTCTGATAAAGCGATCATGCGGAAGATCGGCAAGGAGTTCGGTCTTTCGTCCACCATCTAGTTATAAGGTCCCGTAGGCTAGGACAAGCTTTACACGGGTTTCCTGTGCCTTCAGTACTTAATAAAAAGGGTCAAGAAGGACCCTTTACCTGAATCCTTAATTCAAAGTTCTTATAAAATGCCATTCTAACAAATAAATGAAGAGATCGGAAGAGAGTTCTCACCCGAACTCAACCTAATTTTTTAATGCAACATATTAAGAGATCGGGAGAGAGTTCTTACCCGAACTCAATCTAATCTTTAATGCAACATACTAAGAGATCGGGGGAGAGTTCTTACCCAAGTTCTCAACTTAAACTCTCAACAATTAAGAGATCGGGGGAGAGTTCTTACCCGAGTTCTCAACTTAAATTCTTAACACTAAGAGATCGGGGGAGAGTTCTTACCCGAGTTTTCAACTTAAATTCTCAACAACTAAGAGATCGGGGGAGAGTTCTTACCCGAGTTCTCAACTTAAATTCTCAACAACTAAGAGATTAGAGGAGAGTTCTTACCCAAGTTCTCAACTTAAATTCTCAATATACTAAGAGATAGGGGGAGAGTTCTTACTCGAGTTTTCAACTTAAATTCTTAATATACTAAGAGATCGGGGGAGAGTTCTTACCCGAGTTCTCAACTTAAATTCTGAACACAAAGAGATCGAGGGAGAGTTCTTACCCGAATTCTAGGCCAAAATCTTAATAAAATATGTGGAGATCGAGGGAGAGTTCTTACCTGAAATCCTCCGCTTAAATTTTAAATAGAATACATTAAGAGATCGGGAGAGAGTTCTTATCCGAATTCTCTTAAGCTTAAATCCAAACCAAAATATCACAACTTCAATATTCGAATTAACCCCAACAAAAATCCATTACACAACACTGATGCATACATTTTGCATAATCATTTAGATTTAATTTCATAGCCATTTTATTTGATTATTAGTCACTTTTAGCTAATTTCATTAGTTATTTAGTTAGTTTTTTTCATAATTGTTAATTTTGGATTAATTTGTAATTTTTAGTTTGTTTTGTAGGAAAAATGGCGTTTTTGAAGGACTTAAAAGAAATTTTGCCATTGAGGAGTGATCTCTACAGCCAAAGATGTCAAAAACAAGTTTCAAAGTTGAAATATGCATTGGCCAAATTGCGCATAACTTGCCGCATAACTTATGCAGATCTGCATAAGGAGAAGAAACACTGTTCCAATACCTGCCGAATTGTGCATAAGGAGAGTGCATAGCTTATGTAGATTCACGCCCCCCTTATGCAATCTCACAGAATTGTGCATAACCTATGCACCTGGTCATGCAGTTTCGCATAAGTAAACCAAACTAGAAACTTGCATAAGGGACTGCATGACTTATGCAGTCCACTTATGTAGTCCCACAAAGACTTCATTAATGAGCTGGCAGAAGATTCCCTCAGAAAATCTCACCTCAAACACACCATTTTAGGGCTCCATGTTAGAAAAAGCTATAAAAAGGACCCTTATCCCATTTTAGAAGAGAGACAAGAAGGGAAGGAAGAAAAGGGAAAGGAGAAGGCAGCAGCTGAAGAGTCACAATCACCTCCACACCATTTCCAACTAGATTTGGAGATTTCTTTCTTTTCTTACATTTTTTCTACATTTCTAGTGTTGAGCTTTTTGTTTCTTAGTTTAGATTAAAGCTTTATTTCCATATAAATTCAGAATATCTTGTAAATATTATGGATAGTGAGTAGTTTACTTAGATTCTGGAGTAAGGGATGTAATATTTGAGATATTTTGTGGATTTTGATTGGGTAATCCATATTTTGTGGTCTTAATGAGTTTTATTCATTTCTTGTGTGCTTAATGACATGCTTAGTGTAGGATCCCATTAAGTGATGTTCCTAATCCATGGTTGAGGCACCGAAAGGAGAAGGCCTTGTGATAGATAATCAAGAAATTGGACTTAATTAACTTAGATCTAGAAATAGACTAAGGATTAAGAGGATTTACAGATTAATTAAGGAACTTAATGGGTCTTAATTAACTCTAACTCCACGAAAGTAGGATTAGATTGATTAAGGCACGCTTTGTCTCACTCGAAAGGGTATTCAAAGGATTTAAGAATTAATCTCCTTAAAACCCATAAGTTTCACAAGATTGGATAACCAATTTTAAAATCCCAAAATAGCTTGAATATGAAATCCCGAACTCCGGAATCGCCTTTTTATCATTGTTAATTCCTAATTGAATTTAATTGCTTGCCATTTTAAATTTTGCCATATTCCAACTTGCTTATTTTAATTTGATGCAATTTTAGTTTAATCATTACATTGTCGAATAGATCATTAATTTTACACATATAGAATTCATACTTCAATACCCATCAATTTATTGCTTTAATTTCAAAAATAGTTTAAATTAGGCAACTTTTTATATCAAAAATTCAATCATTAACACAACTCCTCGTGGGAACGATATCTTTTCTATATTACTTGTACGACCCGTGCACTTGCGGTTGGGCCACATCAAGTTTTTGGCGCCGTTGCCGGGGAGTTGTTTGTTTAAAATTGAATTCTTGATTATTTTAGTTGTTTATAGTTTTATCTTTGTTATCTTTTCATTTTGTGTTTGTTGTTCTTTTTCAGGTACTTTTAATATTTTATGAGAAGAGCTAGAAGCACAAGTGACACATCCTTATTGTTTAATCCTGAAATTGAGAAATTTTGTAAAGCCAACAAGAAAGAAACTAGAAAAAGGAAAGAAGCCTTGAGAGAAACTGAAATTGAAGCAGACATGGCTGATGAAAGAATTAGAATTGGTGGTAATGCTGGAAATGGTCGAAACAATGAAAATGTAGCCCAAGGTGAAGAAGTTGTAAATGCTAATGTGCCTAGGGGAAGTATGATGGATCATGCTATTCCTCGTTTTGATGACTTGAGAGAGAGTATAGCAAGACCAAGAATTGATGCAAATAGTTACAAGATGGATTTTGGGGTTCTTCAAATGATTCAAAATTCACAATTTGGAGGACATCCTTCTGAAAATCCACACACACATCTGAAGAAGTTCGCTATGATTTGTGACATGCAAAAACAACATGGAGTGTTTGATGATGCAGCAAGATTGAAGCTATTCCCATTCTCTTTGAAAGATAGAGCATTGGATTGGCTTGATTCTTTACCTCACAACTCCATTACAAATTGGGAGCAACTCACTGATGCATTTCTTGCACAATATTTTCCACCTGGAAAAACTCAAGAATTGAGGAATCAAATGACAGCTTTTAGACCAAGAGAAGATAAAACTCTTTATGAATCATGGATGAGATGGAAGGAATTAGAGAGACAATGCCCACATCATGCCATTCCAAAATGGATGATAAACCAGAATTTTTACACAAATGTCACTCCTGCAATTAGAGGGATTATTGATGCTCAAACAGGAGGAGAATTTATTATGAAGCATGAAGATGAAGCTTATGAGCTATTGGAGAAAATTGCAAAGAATACTCATCTTTGGAGTAGTCCAAGAGGACCAGCTCCAACTCAAAAAAGGCAACCTGCTGGATGTATGACCTTGATCCATTTAACATGATTAATGCAAAGTTTGATGCACTTACAAATGTTTTGGCTAAGAAGATGGAAGATTTGAGTATGTTGGTTAGTTCATCATCATCATCTGGAAGTTCACAAAGAAGTTGCTTATGCAGGGAACTACCAAAGATGGAGTAGACTATGGAGAGCAAGCTGCATATGTTGGTAATTATGGAAACAAACAATTGGGGAATCCTTACTCTCAAACTTATAATCCAACTTGGAGGAATCATCTCAAATTTTCATGGGGAAATTAGCAAAATCAAGTTCCAAATCAGAATTTTCAACCACAACAGCAACAAGGAATTCCATATCAGCAAAACAGGCAACCATTGCCTAATTTTCAGTAGAAAAATATGAATCCTCCACCAAAACAGCAAGAACAAAGTTCCACCACAGAAGCTTTATTACAACAGATTCTTGCTAACCAAACTAAGCATGATGAGGAGATGAGAGAGATGAAAGCAAGGCTAGAACAGATGCAAACACATAACAGAATGCTGGAAAATTAGATTGCACAACAAGCATCTTCCTCAGGTACCAAGTCTTTTGGAAAACTTCCAAGTCAACCAGAAAACCCAAGAGAGCAGTGTCAAGCTATTACTTTAAGAAGTGGGAAAGTTATAAATAATGAGAAGAGTGAAAAAAATGAGAAGGGTGAAAATAGTGAGAGGAGAGAAAATGAGAAAGATGTCGAGGGAGATGAAAAACAAGAGAGTGCAGAAAAAGGTAAGCAAGAGGTTGAAGAGAAAGAAGAGAAATACATACCTCCAGAGCCTTACAAGCCACAGCTTCCCTTTCCACAGAGATTTCAAAAAGCTAAGCTTGATAAGCAATTTGGGAAGTTCTTAGAGGTTTTGAAGAAGCTATATATAAATGTGCCTTTTATCGATGCTCTTTCCCAAATGCCTTCTTATGCTAAGTTTTTGAAAGAAATTCTCTCAAACAAGAGGAAACTTGAAGACCATGAAACTGTAGCTTTGACAGAAGAATGCAGTGCTATCCTCCAAAGGAAACTTCCTCCAAAGCTCAAGGATCCAGGGAGTTTTTCAATTCCATGTCACATTGGGGAATCATGTTCTACAAAAGCTTTATGAGATTTAGGGGCTAGTGTTAGCCTTATGCCCCTCTCCATTTATGAGAAGCTCAATATGGGAGATCTTAAACCAACCCACATTTCTCTTCAGTTAGCTGATAGATCAATTAAGTATCCAGAAGTGATCTTGGAAAATATACCACTGAACGTTGGAAAATTTTACATCCCAGTTGACTTTGTCATCTTGGACATGAAGGAGGATTCTAATATCCCCATTATCTTGGGAAGACCCTTTCTAGCTACAACAGGAGCATTGATTGATGTGAAGGGAGAAAAATTGACTCTTAGAGTTGGTGAAGATCAATTGGTTTTCAATATTAATAACACTATGAAGAAGCATCATTCTGAAGCTGATACTTGCTTGAGAATTGATATCATTGATGAGCTGGTTGAAGAACACTTCAGAAAGAGATATCCGGAAGATCCACTTGAAAATTGCTTGGTTCATGGAGGAGGCATAGACTATGACAACCCTCATGTAGCTGCATATGCTCAACATTTAGAGGGAAGTCCACCATTCATTTCTGCTCCAGTTTTTCAACTCACACAAAAGGAAATAGCAGAATCTAAGCAACCATCATTCAAGGAAGAAGATGCACCTAAGGTAAAACTTAAGCAACTTCCTTCTCAGCTCAGGTATGAATTTGTTGGCACTAATAACACTTATCCAATAATTGTAAATGCAAATTTAAGTACCTTAGAGGCTGATAAGTTGTTAAGAGTGTTGAGGCAATTTAGGAAAGTTTTAGGATATACCATAGATGACATTAAAGGAATAAGCCCACACTTTTGCATGCACATAATTATTTTGGAAGAAAATTGTAAGCCATCTATTGAACATCAGAGGAGGTTGAACCCAAATATGAAAGAAGTTGTTAAAAAGGAAATTTTGAAGTTGCTTGATGCAGGGATCATATATCCTATCTCAGACAGTACTTGGGTGAGCCCAGTACATGTTGTCCCAAAAAAGGGTGGAATGACAGTGGTCAAAAATGAAAATAATGAATTAATTCCCACCAGAACAGTGACTAGTTGGCGAATGTGCATAGATTACAGAAAATTAAATATAACCACTAGAAAAGATCATTTTCCACTTCCCTTCATTGATCAAATGTTAGAAAGATTGGCTAGGCATTCTTATTTTTGCTATTTAGATGGGTATTCAGGTTTTTTTCAAATCCCTATCCATCCAAATGATCAAGAGAAAACCACTTTTATTTGTCCATATGGAACCTTTGCTTATAGGAGGATGCCATTTGGGTTGTGTAATGCACCAGCCACTTTTCAAAGGTGCATGATGGCAATCTTCTTAGATTTCATTGAAGACATAATGGAGGTTTTTATGGATGATTTTTCTGTTTGTGGATCTTCATTTGACATATGCTTGGCTAACCTTTCTAAAGTTTTGCAGCGATGTGCAGATACTGACCTTGTGTTAAACTGGGAAAAGTGTCATTTCATGGTTCAGGAAGGGATAGTGCTTGGACATTTGGTGTCTAACAGAGGAATAGAGGTTGATAAAGCCAAGGTTGAAGTGATAGAGAAGATGGCTCCTCCTACCAATGTCAAGGGAATTCGAAGTTTTCCAGGACATGCCGGGTTCTACAGACGCTTTATCAAGGATTTTTCTAAAATAGCCAAACCTTTGTCTAATTTGTTAAGTCATGACATACCATTTGTATTTGACCAAGAGTGTTTGGATGCATTTTGCAGGTTGAAGCAAACTCTTATCACTGCACCAATCATGCAACCACCTGATTGGAGCCTACCTTTTGAAATTATGTGTGATGCTAGCAACTATGCAATTGGGGCTGTTCTTGGTCAAAGAAAAGAAAAAAGGGCTTATGCTATTTATTATGCTAGTAGAACATTGGATGAGGCTCAAACAAATTATGCAACAACTAAAAAGAAATTTTTAGCAATTGTCTTTGCATTGGAAAAGTTCAGACCTTACATTATTGACTCAAAGGTGGTTATATTTTCAGATCATGCTGCTATCAGGTATTTACTCCATAAAAAGGAGGCTAAACCTAGGCTCATTAGGTGGATTCTGATGCTACAAGAGTTTGATTTGGAGATTAGAGATAAGAAGGGAGCTGAAAATGTAGTTGCGGATAATCTTAGTAGGTTGAAATTGGATGATGAAGAAATGGATGAAATCCCTATTGATGAGTTTTTCTTGGATGAACAACTTTTCTCTCTTATTGCTAAACTATCTTGGTATGCAGACTTTGTGAATTATCTATCTTGTGGAGTTTACCTCTAGGAATGACATGGCAACAAAAGAAAAAGTTTTTGCATGAGGTAAAGTTTTATAGATGGGATGATCCTTTACTCTTTAGGAGATGTTGTGATGGTTTAATAAGAAGATGTATTCCTGATGAGGAGACACAGAGTGTTATACATCATTGCCATGCTTCTGATTATGGAGGACATTTTGGAATCTCTAAAACAGCTAGTAAAATTTTGCAAGCTGGTTTCTTTTGGCCAAATCTTTTTAAGGATGTGAGGAAATTTGTGTTGGAATGTGATAAATGTCAAAGAAGTGGAAATTTTCCAAAAAGAGATCAAATGCCCCTAAATGATATTCTTGAAGTGGAATTATTCGATGTCTAGGGAATAGATTTTATGGGGCCATTTCCTCCTTCATATGGTAATAGATACATCCTAGTTGGGGTTGACTATGTGTCAAAGTGGGTGGAAGCTATTGCAACTCCAACTAATGATGCTAGAGCGGTAGTTAAATTCTTGAAGAAATTTGTTTTGAGTAGATTTGGAGTTCCAAGGGCTGTAATTAGTGATGGAGGTTCACATTTTTGTAATAAGTAATTTGAGAGCTTAATGAGGAAGTATGGTGTAGTGCACAAGATAGCTACCCCATACCACCCTCAAACTTCAGGTCAAGTTGAAATTTCTAACAGAGAACTCAAACATATCTTGGAGAAAACAGTGAGCAATTCTCGGAAAGATTGGTCTGTCAAACTAGATGATGCTTTATGGGCATATAGGACTGCTTACAAAACCCTTATAGGAACTACTCCTTTTAGGTTGGTGTATGGTAAGTCTTGTCATTTACCCGTGGAGCTAGAACATAGAGCATATTGGGCCATTCAGACCTTGAATTTTGATCTTAAGCAAGCTGGTGAGAAAAGGCTATTACAACTTAATGAGCTTGAAGAATTGAGGATGGATGCCTATGAAAGTGCCCGTATTTACAAAGAAAGAACTAAAGTTTGGCATGATAAGCATCTTAGAAAAAAGGAATTTAAAGAAGGTCATTCAGTTTTGTTGTTCAACTCAAGATTGAAATTGTTCCCTGGACAACTTAAATCAAGGTGGACTGGTCCATATAGAGTTACTAAGGTTTTCCCTTATGGAGCAATTGAAATTTGGAGTGAAAAATCTGGGAATTTTAAGGTCAATGGGCATAGATTGAAACATTACATAACTGGAGACCCAATAAAGGGAGCAAGCTGTTACAAGCTCTCTAATCCCTCACCTCTCTTTAGTGAAATGCATGAAGAGTCCAGCTAAGGACTATAAATTAGCCCTCTTGGGAGGCATCCCAAGTTCTTTTATTTTGCTTTTGCTGATTTACTTTTATTTACATTACTTTTGTTTTTTTTATCTTAAATCTCCCCAAATTCAATTTTTGACATTGTTGAATCTTGTCCCTTGTAGATGTATTTCAATGGAGGAAGGTTGGTGAACTGCTGGGGAGTGACTCTTAATCTGAAATTTTGTCCTTCAACTCTCCCAAAATTGATTGATTTTTACTGCATAACCTGTGCAGGTCTGTTTCTTGCTTTATGCAGAAAAATGAAATTTGCAGCAAACAAGGGTCAGCAGCACATGGCTTATGTTTCTTGGTGAGGTTGGGTGTGTAACTTTTAAGTATTTGTGCTTATCATGTTAATATGGTGGTAAGTGGGTCATTTTTGTAGTTTTGAGCTTATTTGGGTTGTGGGATTCAAGATGGACATACTGCATTTTCTTGGCATAACTTGGGGAGTCATTTCTCATTTGTGGATAAATGCAACTTTATGCAGATTTTATTGAGTTTTAATGTGCTAAATGTTGATTTGCAGAATTTGAGTTGAAATGGCATGATTCACAAATGCCTCTTATGCAGGATTCAATTCTACAAGCTTGTGTGATGCAACTTTGATGGATTTTGTATATCTTGATGTGTTTTTGATGACAATTTCTCATGATTTATGCTTCATAGAATTATATTTCTTCATTCTAGGGTATTTTTCACACTTGCAAATCATTTTCAATTGTAATCTCAATCTTGTTGAATTGTGCATAAGTAACTGCATAGCTTATGCAATCCTGCATAACCACAATTCTTGCTATTTTCATCTGTTAAATCGCATAAGGATATGCATAGCTTATGCAACTCTGCATAGCCACATTTTTGTCAAATTTTATATCTGCCAAACTTGCATAAGTGTGTGCATGACTTATGCACTTTGCATGACTTCAAATCTGCATTTCTCTTTCACTTTCCAGAAACTCACATAAGGAGAGTGCATAGCTTATGCACTTTCGCATGACCACACTCTCCAAAAATCAAAACTAGCCGAGACACATAAGGAGAGTGCATAGCATGCACTTCCGCATAACCACCAACTCTGAATTTCAAAACTAGCCGAGACTGCATAAGGAGGTGCATAGCTTATGCACTTCCGCATGACCACACTTC
>NW_026615167.1:0-33094 GCF_030052815.1 Hevea brasiliensis
GGAAGCCCACAATAAGTTGGACATGATCCTTAAGAGGTAGGATGCAGATACACCCTCCTCACCATCAAATAGATTCTAGACATAGGATAGTAAACTAGGACACCTTTTTGATGTACTATATAGGCATAAGCCTTAGGCCTTAGTCCTAGTCACTACCTAGATAGATAGGTTCATTTTGTTCATCTTATGCTCTCTATGTTTATTCTACTTTGCCTTAATACATAATATGCTTTTCTTATCTTTAATTAGTTTTGCATATTGTGTTTCCATTAAAGACAATGTCAGATTTGAGTTTAAGGGTGCACACATGCATTGCATTCATATATTGCATTTCATTTTTATTATTGCATTGCCTTATTATATCTATATTATAATTGTGTATTAAAAATCCCAAAAATTTTTACAAATTTTGAAAATTTCGAACGTTTTCAAAGGCCTTTAACTTAGATTTATAACCAAGACCTTAATAAGCTAATGATTGGACTCTCTAGGAAAGAGGAATGGAAGTGACTCAGTAGGCAAAAAGACTTTAATATGTTATTTGTGAATAATTTAATTACCTAAGTAGAGTCAAACTAGTTAAACCCCTTCATAGTCATTAGTTTGTCACATTGAACTTGCAGAATTGGGAGAAAATTTTTAAAATATAAACAAACTTGAAAATGCCTCACTAGCCCTAGAACATGCCTCCTTGACCTATCGAAGCGAAATCCTAGCATATGCTTGATGAAGAGATAATTAAGGCATTCTTTGTTCATAGCCTCATTAAGCCTTAATCACCCTTAATTAAAATATATACCCCTTGTAGCCAACTTGAGCCTATATTTTTACCTATATGATTTTCCTTGTTTACCCACATTATTTATCTAGTGTCTAGCCTAAACACCTAACCTACCCTTTGAGGAAGCTAAGTGCATAAGTAAAAGTATACTAAGTACCAAAGAAAATATGGAGAAAAGGTGCAAAACTTAGAAAAAAGTGTAAACGTGTGGTTAAAATCATTAAGAAGAATTACCTCTCCAACCAATAAAAAATAATGAGTTTGGAGGAGAGGACAAAAAGGACACAAGTATGATTTAAAAAAATAAAAAAAAGAGTCCCAAAAGAGCATGAAGCAAGCATACTTGGCACTAAAATCCAAGGGCCCCCCTTCATACAAAACCAGTAAAATAAACCTAGTATATTTGGTACTTGTGCATAATGGCAATCCTCATATTTGCATTTTCTAAAAACCCTTCATTGATAGCCAAATCACTACCCTGTAGCCGCATTACAACCCTTTTAAAGACCTTTTGATCTTTTGAAAAGTGTACACTACATTAGTGGAGATAGGGAATTGAGATGTGCCTATGGGGTTAGAAATAAAGCACTTCATCATAATCATCCATAGTAGAGGAAAAATTTAAGGGAGTGAATGTTTTTCAGATCTATTGATTGCATTAAATTATATAGACATTTAAGGTTGACATGCATTGCATTTTGTTGGCATTTAGTATCCTCTTATGTTTATTTTTATATGTTTACATTATTATTTTAGGAAACATATTAATCCAACTCAATTCATTGATTTTTAAATTTTATCAGGTGTTTTTATGTGGTTCTAGAATTAAAGATGAGTTTGGAAGAGATCTGGAGGTCAAAACGTGAAGAATACAGTGCCAAAAACATTACACGGGCTGTGTAACTGACCCCGTGTAACTTCCTAGACCCCGTGCAACCTTCTGGACAAAGAATACTTGAAAAACAAGAGTGGCAGAAAGTTACACAAGGTAGGGGCATGTAACACTACACGAGCCATGTAAAGTACCCTGTCAGCAATTCAGATGCGACTTTTCTTCATTCCAACCCGACCTGGATGGACTTTTAATACTTATAGGACTCTGAAATTAGGGTTTTGATACCAGATATAAATATAACAAGTCTAGAATTGAGGGGGAGAGAATTTACATCCAAGAATAGAATTTACATTCAAGGGGAGCCGATTTACATTCAAGGATGCACATCAACTTCAAGGTAGGCAAGGGAGAAAACAAGATCTATAAGATTTCTCTAAGGGATTTTCAGCTGAAGTTCCAAAAGTCCAAGGCTGGAACTCTCTTTTTGGGTTCTTTCACTCTATTTTCTTCTCATGTCTTCTCTTTATTTTTTTATAAACTTGATTTTAAAACTCACCATGGGTGAGTAGGTTCTATATTATAGGGTTAGGGTGTAGCACTCAATTTCATTATAGATCTGGTTTGATTTTATTTAATACATTGGGTATTTTATTCTTTGATTCAATCTCTTGTGTTCTTAATGCATGCTACGTGTTAGTACCTACTTAGTATTGATTACAGATATTAATTGAAGGACTGAAAGGTGAAGATTAACATTAGAAAATTGAGATTTTGAACCTAGCAAATCTGACCTAGAGATAGGCTGATGACCTTTGTGGAGTTCCAAAATTAATCAAAGATCTTAATGGGTTTTAATTAATTTAATCACCACGAAAATAGGGTTTATGTTAATTAAAATACACCTTGAGTACCTTGAGAGAGGACTTAAGATAACTTAGGATTAATTTCCATCAAAGTAATAATCTCCCATTTATTGAATGAATCAGATTGATTCTATAATTGATTGAAGTGTGAACCTCTAGCTCTAGAATGCCTTTGTCCATTAGTATTTTATTTTAGTTAATTATTGAAGTTTTATTTCTTTCAATTTAGATATAATCATTATTTCTCTACAATTCGATCGTCTAGATAATTAAAATCACTATAGTTTGGTACTTAACACGGTCCTCGTAGGAACGATGCTCTACTCATTACTTTATTACTTGTTAGCTATCTGTGCACTTGCGGTGGTTGTAAAACCAGCAAACAAGTTTTTGGCGCCATTGCTGGGGACCGGTGCTTGATGTTGAACGATTTGTGATTTGATTGCTCTAGACATTCTTATTTCTTTCATAGTTTATTTGTTGTCTAATTTTATTTTTGCTTGTTTTTCTTGTGAGGTACATTGAGATGTTTCATCAACAAGTCTTCACAAGTTTTATTCAACAACACAATTAACCATTTTATAATGCTTAGAGAAGATTCAATGAATTGGTAGAGCAATTTGCCAATCATAGCCTTTCAAATTATGAACTCACTCTCAATTTCTACAATGGTCTAGATGAAGTGACAAGGAATTGGGTTGATTGTGGAGCTTGGGCTACCGGTGATCATGTTCTTCAAAGAAACCATGAGGATGCCATTCACTTATTGAATGACATGCAGATTTTGATTACCATTGGAATTTGGATCCTTCACTATAGGGTTGGAGTCACCAATACCCTTTAGCCATCTATCAGCATAATATTTCACACCAACCATTTGAGCTGCAATTAGAGAAGGGAGTGGGACTTGAAGAGGCTATAGCTCCATTGGAAAAATTTGACAACCTTATGATGAACAATGAGCTATCACTCTATGAGGATGAAATAAATGAACAAAGTTGGGAGAATGAAGAAGCTTCATGGGAATTTGAACCTATAGAAAAAGTTAAGCCTAAAGAACAAAATTCCTTTGAAGATGACTTACCAGTAGAATTCCCATAAAAACAGGAGTTACTTGAAGAAGAAGTGAAACCTGAAGTTAAAGAAAATAATTCCTTTATTGTTCGAGGGTCATTAGAAGATTGCTTACATGAAGATAGATCAGAGGTGAAGGTGGTAGATGAAGAGATTGACAAGACTATCAACTTAAGCTCATTAACGATGTTTACACATACACCACCAGAAGACCCTTTTCTATCATGGACACCTCCTTATCATCATATATCCTCCATGAGCTAAAGCAGCCCTCATTCCAAGCATATCACTCTAAACCATGTGTTGTTCATGCAATGTGCAATCCTATTCCAAATCTTGCCAATCTTGAGGGTACCATAAATCAAGACCCATATGTGGTGTTACATGACAACAACTATGGGCGAAAACCGCTTTTTAATCAGCAATTCTAAAAGGGGTCAAGCTAATGACCTTAAATTAGCGCTTCTTGAGAGGCAACCCAAGTTTTAAATTTAATCTTTGCATTTTTTTTATTTATATCTTTTGTTTATCACCCTCCCAAACTTAATTTCGAAATTTGTTCACTTTGTAGGTTCAAGAAACACTTGAAAGAGCAATAAAGACTAAGCATACAAATCTTTGAGGGAAGGCATGCTTCAAGGGGGAGTATTCTATATCCAATAGTTTTTCCTTGTTATTATAATTATGATGTTGTTCTTGACCTGATTGTGCTATCTTGATGATGAAGGAGCGAAAGCATGAAAAACATAAGTTTAGATCATTGAATTCAAAAATTTTTCTTCTAGGGTCTCATGCATCATGCAAGATTCATTTTTACCTATTTGATTTCAATGTTAAATAGTATACTAAAACACTTTTAATATGCTTTTGAATCTATATTTGCCATTTAAGATTTTAGAATTAACAGATTAATTCATTAGAACCCTAGATTAAATCAAGAACAAGTGCACTAACCTTTTGATGCACTGTAGTTGTGTTTAGTACTTTTGGGATGCACCTAGTACACCAGATGTTGTCCCTCTAGCTTGTCCATACCAAGATCACCAATGGCAGCCCCTTGAATAGCTTCTCAAGCCTTTTCAATTAATTATAAAATCAGGTTTTGCCTTTAGAGATGTTATAGATGCATACAAGACACTAGAAACGATTTCTAGTATTTTTAATTCAAGAGAATGTTGGCAATTCTTTTTGAATTGATGAGAGATGAAGAAGAAGAGAAGATGACTGTCTCAAAGGTGGTAGCACCAAAGAGAGAATAGCAGCTTGTTCTTTTATTCTTTCATCCTTTCCCTTATATAGCTAGGTCATCACTTAAAACCCTTGCCACATGTCACCTTCTGATTGGCTCTTAGTTTAATTGACCCAATCACATTGTGCCAAGTGTCAAACTTAGATTTAATCTTGACCTTGATCATCTTACTTGATTAAAAGATAAATGGCAAGCTTATGTGTAGTGCCATGCGTCACCATCTCATGGTGCCACATGTCACCCTTTGAAATGACTAAAATACCCTTGTGTCTTAATTTTGAGTTCTCAACCCAAAATAAGTATTTCTCTTCTTCTAATCAATTTATATCAAATATAAATTATTAATTAATCTCTATTAATTAATTTCTCATAATTAAATTCATATTTAAACACTTTTAATATAAATTTAACTTAAACTATACATCCAATAACCTAGATTTGGTTTCAAGCCATGCTAGGGACTTTGCAATCTAATTGCAAACCAAACCTATTTAATTAATCAATTAAACTCTTTAATTAATTAATTAAATCATATTTAATTTGGTGATTACTTGTATATGTGTGTGACTCACTAGGCTCATCACTAATTAGCAATGAGATATGATATCAACTCTTAATATCATCATAACTCTTTCTTACCATAAATGATTTCTCTAAAGCATTTTATGCACCTCATAGATCATGGTTAACACCTAGCATAACATGCCATGGCCACCCAATCAGTAATAAGGAATACCTTAAATGAACCTATAATCATACGTTACCATGCACTAGAATCTCTCTGTTATAAAATCCCAATTCGAGCTGTAGTCATGGTTTATGTCAAACCCCATTTGCTATGAATATTATGTTCTCTTTTAATTGTAGTTCTTGATTAAAAAGATTTTCTCATCAGAAACTCTTTTCTGATTAAATCTATCTGTCCTGGCTAGGAACTTGAAACATCAAAAAGAATTAAATGAACATAGGATTTTATCCCTATTTCCTTAGGGTAACAGATTTCATCTTGATCAACACCTACCTCCATGTATAACTAGTAGGTGCCAAAACATGCCCATATACCCATACACAGTATAAGTATGAAAGCAGTATCAAACTCAAACCACCTATATATAAGATAATTGTGCTATCTCTGGTCTAAAGATTATATGCACTGATATGATTTATGACATTGTATTGACAAGGGTAAACTCCATTTGCTTATTATAAATGTCACTTGTTCGGCCTACTTATCATGCATAAGTACCTATCATGTTTGTTATATGGCATGAGACTCACTATTCCATCTTATTTATATCTCATATAAATACATTGGGAGCAAACATGAATACAATCTTTCTAGATAAGTCATGTCCTGTGTGAAGTATCGTCGATTGTGAACTAATTTATGATACTTTGTGCTAGAAATACTGTCACTCATATTCTTAACAACTTAAGAATAGAATTTCTAACAAAATATCAATGGACCTTTTCTATTACACATAAATATATTATATAAACGGAAAAGTGAAAATGCCTTTTAATTAATAAAATATGTACAAGATACATACTAAATAATATGCTCTAAGGCATACTACTAACAATCTCCCACTAGCACTAGAGCCATTCATTACAATAACTTAGGCCCATCTTCTTAAGATGTCGGTCTAGCTGTGCTAGTGACAAAGGCTTAGTGAATGGATCAGCTGAATTTTCAGCTGATGCTATTTTCTGCATGACTACATCGCCTTGCCTAACTATTTCTCTGATAATGTGGTAGCGCCTTTCTATGTGTTTGGATTTCTAGTGAGACTGAGATTCCTTATCCAAACCGTCTCTTTTGCAGCATCTGATGCAGCAAAATACTCAGCCTCTATAGTGGAATCTGCAGTCATACTCTGTTTGGAACTCTTCCAACTGACTGCACCTCCATTACAAATGAACACATACCCAGAGATAGATTTTCTATCATCGATATCTGATTGGAAATCAGAATCAGTATAACCATCCAATTGCAAGTCACCACCTCCATATATCAAGAATAAATCCTTAGTTCTTCTCAAGTACTTAAGGATATTCTTGACAGCTATCCAGTGTTCCAAACCTGGATTGGATTGATACCTGCTAGTCAAACTAACAGCATATGCGATATCCGGCCTAGTACACAACATTGCATACATCAAACTTCCAATAGCCGAAGCATATGGAATCCTGGCCATTTTATCTCTTTCTTCAGGTGTCTTTGGAGACATCTCTTTAGAAAGGTGGATACCATGTCTCACTGGTAACAATCCTCTCTTGGAATCAAGTATGTTAAACCTCTTTAACACCTTTTCCAAATATAGACTTTGGGATAAACCAATTATTCTTTTCGCTCTATCTCTATAGATGCGAATCCCAAGAATACAGGTTGACTCCCCTAAGTCTTTCATGGAGAATGTATTTGACAACCATAACTTTATAGTTGTCAACATACCTGTGTCATTACCTATCAACAGAATATCATCCACATATAAGACAAGGAAAATGATAGCACTATCACTAACCTTCTTATATACACATGGCTCATCCTCATTTTTGATAAAACCAAATAACTTAATGGCTTTATCAAAATGAATGTTCCAACTCCTTGAAGCTTGTTTTAACCCATAAATGGATCGCTTTAGCTTGCGCACTTTGGAACCATCCTAGGATTCAAAACCCCTAGGTTGTTCCATGAAAATGTTTCTTCAATGTATCCATTGAGAAAAGCTATTTTGACATCAATCTGCTAAATCTCATAATCATAGTATGCAGCTATTGCTAATAGAATCCTAATTGATTTAAGCATGGCAACAGGTGAAAAAGTCTCCTCATAGTCGATTCCTTGCCTTTGGCGAAACCCTTTCGCTACTAGCCTTGCTTTATAGGTTTCTAGCTTTCCATCAGAATCAATTTTCTTCTTGAAAACCCATTTGTTCCCTATAGGTACAATACCTTTAAGTGGGTCAACAAGATCCCAAACTTGATTCTTATACATGGAATCAATCTCAGATTTCATAGCATCAATCCATTTTGAAGAGTCTATATCTGATATAGCTTCTTCATAGGTAAGTGGATCATCTTCATAATCTACTTCTTCATGAGTAGACAACTCTTGTTCTTTTTCATGAGGAAAACCATATCTCACTAGTGGGTGAGATACCCTAGTTGATCTACAAGGAACAGCTGTAGATATTTCACCAACAGGTGTAGATTGACTAGATGGATCTATATCCATCTGATCTGTTGCTTGGTCAGAATTCTCCAATTCTAACTCTCTTTTCCTTCCTTTGCCTCCTTCTTGAACAAACTATTGTTCAAGAAATATGGCATCTCTACTTACCACAACCTTTTGTGATGTAGGCAAATAAAAATAATATCCAAAACTATCTTTTGGATATCCAATAAATCGACCCTTTTCTGATCTGGTTTTCAATATATCAGTGTTCAGCTTCTTGATATAAGCTGGACAACCCCAAATCTTAACATGCTTAAGACTTGGTTTTTCTTCCATGCCATATCTCATAAGGTGTGGAAGATACTGACTTTAATGGAATCCTATTTAGAATATACAAAGCTAATTCTAATGCAAATCCCCAAAAGGAAATTGGCATATCAGTATAGCTCATCATACTACGTACCATATCCACCATTTCTTTAAATGGACCACATACATCACTGTATACACCATATTTTGGCTGACCTTCAAAGGCAAGGACCTTTTTAAAATTGAAACTTTATTATCCGCTCTCAACCGATGTCCCCAATCACAGGTAGCTTTTCCGGACTTATCGATTGTTCGTCCCTGGAATAAAACGATCTCACGCTCAAGTTAGATTGTTTTTCGATCTCTTGGTCTTTGTCAGATGAATTTGAGTTAATATCGGGTCTCCAAACCATCCAATCTTGCCTACTGATGTTCTTCGACCTCTCTGTGTACAAATATCGTAGAACTTCATTTGACTAATATTCTAATCGGGCTTCTCGCTTGAATGCCCCATATATTCCTCAAAATGAAGTTAAGGTTTTTATCCGGTCTAATAATGGTTCCGACCTTAAAAGTTCAAGCCAGTGTCAAATCTTTGCAATTCTGATATTCTAAAGTTCCCTTCGGTATTTGGTCATGGCTCCGTCTGATCTCATGTTCGTGTGTAATGCTTTTCCGATCTCTTATCTTTTGATTAATAGTCGCTCTTATAACACCCCTATATTCGGTAATACGTTCTACTGTTTCAATGATCATTGTCTGTCCGAAGAGCTAATTGCCTAGAATTATACTTAAATATTAGTGAGGAAATATGAAATAATGAAACACAATAGAGGAAAATACAAGAAAAACAAAGGAAAAATAATAGCAATGAAACGTAACTAAGTTAAACAAGCTAAAAAGTGTAGCGATGGGTGACCGCACTGGGAAGTTATGGCGAAGACCGTTAACTAGCCCTGGACTCCGGGGAACCCTAGGAAATATTTTTAAGACTTAAATAAACATTTATTGAAGTATAATTGACTTAGAAAATGTCAAAGAAAAATTAATTAATTAGTATAAAGAAAAAAATAAGAAATCGAGAAACCGAAAAAAATCGGTGTTATCGAAAAATCAGGAATACAAACCGAATAGGGGCATTTTGGTTAATTGACACCCCGAGTTGCCTTTTGACCTAAATTTCCATTAAAAATAAATGATATTAAACTTTGAAAGTGTCATAAAAAAATTAAATTGCAGTACATAATATAAATGATGGAAGTTTAGTGCATAAAAATGTAAATTATGAAACTTGGATTAATTTAATACTTTAACCAGACTTAGTGCTTCACTAAGTGAAGTTAATGGACATTAAAATACAACAATTGTGGATAGAAACCTCTCACTTCAAACCAGCCGAATTACTCTTCCAAGCTCTCATCCATGGCCGACCACTTTCCAAGTTTAAATGTCCATGATCAAGCCATGCTTTCCACAAGTTATCTTCATTAAAGTTTATCCCCACCTTGCAAGCAAGAATTTGATAGTAATTTTAAGAGGAATAGGTGAAGTTTAGCCTAGCTCACAAGAGGTAAGTAACCATTTCTTCATCCTTTCTTTGTTAAAGTTTGTGTGGATGTTGTGGTGAGTTGATTTGTGAAGAAACTTTGAGGTTTTAATGAGTTATTGGAAGGTACTGTTTTCAGTAGCCATGGAATATCAATGTTAATGAATTATTTCTTCATGTAAATGGTGTTTTGAGGTGTTGATTTAAGTGCTTAAATGTATAGGAGTTGATTTACCATGTATATAGTTTGAATTGTAAGTTTGAAAAGTTAAAATGGAAGCTTGATGTATATGTGTTACTTGGGCACCCTCATGATGAAGATTGAAAGTGTTTAAATTCATGAAAAGTTTGTTGAATTATGGTACTAAAAGTGGCAGCATATGTGTATGATATAGTAGTGAATATATATGTAATTTGATGATGGAAATTATATGTATTGGTTAGGAGTATTATATGGATATATTATTTAGAATTGGATATTGTGAAATGGAAGTGTAAATGGTGCATTGCCAATTGGTTATATTCTGCCCAAAGTTACTATAATGTAAACTAATGAATGGTTGTGGTATGGTACAAATGCATAATTGTTTGGGAAGTGAAGATATAGTTGGTTGAATGTGTGATTGGTTGATGCTTTAAAAATGTGTTAAAGGCAGTATGTGTTTTAGGCTATAAATGGAATTGTGTGACTCCAATTGGTATCAGGCCAATTGGAGGTGAAACTAGGCACAAAATGTGCCAACTTTCATGAAGAAAGCCTACCAAAATTCTGTCCGAAAAGTGACATAAAAACTGATCAAATCTGGATTAGTGACTTTGCAAACCTAAAAATTGACCATTTGAATAGCAGTCAGTATTTTGGCCATAACTCACTCAAAACAGGTCCAAATGACCTGAAATTTATATGCTTTGAAAGCTTAGACATAGGGCTACAATTTTGGTTAAGACCACCAAACCCAGAAATGACCATAAGCAAGTCAAAATGCTTGCACAAGTTTGGGTATAAAAACTGCCAGAATTGGAAAAGACCTAAAAATAACCTAAGTTTGCCATTTTAAGTGCAACTTGTCCAGCATTGGTAAAATGACCATAACTTGGTCTAGTAAACTCCAAATGACCTAAATTTGTGGCAAAAGTTCAATAAGACATAGACCTACAAGTTTGTAATTCTGACCAGAACCCAGAAACTGAGGGAACTAGGCATCCGGCTAGGTCAAAACAGCATACCAAAATCTGATAAATTGCAATAAAATGCAATACACTTGAAAATGAAATTGGTAACATGTACCAACACTAAAGGACTATAAAATATGACATATTGGTAACATTAAAATTTATTCCCTTAGAATGCATCAAAGGTCAACATTATAGGTTGACTAATGAAAGCAATAGTATTAAATAAATTTAATTATTGAACCTTATTATTAGAGATAATTTAACTGAGTACTGAAACACTTAAAATTGTGTGTTTAGCAAAGACTCAGAGAAGGGAAAAGAACCACTGAGTCAAGGCCAAGAGGCTACTCATCAGAGGTTTGTGCACAACAGTTATTTCTTTTAAATTTTCAATTGAAATAAATTATGACAATTTGTAATATATTGATTAAATTGTGGAAAATTTGTTTGAATGGAATTTGATGGATACTTATTGCTTGAAAAATATTGCAAATGGTTTGAAACCATGGCTATCATGTATATTTGATTGAATTCCTCGCTAGCTTGTCTAGTGGGGCGAATTGGCTTTGAATTCCCTCTCTAGCTGAAGCACTAAGGTGTGTGCCAGTTGAGGACGAATATGATGAGTACTCATATAATTGCTAGCTAGCTATGTTATTCCTCATTAGCCATTGGCTTTTGGGATGAATTGGACTTTGGAATCATGATTAAGCTGTGTGTGTGATTTATTGATATTTATTCAGACATTGTGAAATGGAGTTTAATTCTTTATGACATTCTTTGTCTTTTGAATTTAACTATGATTTTAAGTATCCACAGTTTATATGATTTATGGTTTATGGTTTTAAATTGCATTTTCTTAATGTTGTGCACCACTGAGACATTGGCTCAGCGATAGCTTTTTCATTGTCGTCGCAGTAGACAGACATGCAGAGCAAGACAGAGTAGGTCGCTTATGCTACATTTTGGGATTTTGCACAGATATTGAGTATACCACCTCCTTGTAATTTTTGTTGTAATGTATGTGAACTGTATGTATATATTGTACTTGGTCTTGAGCATTTGTAAGCTAAAGTTATAAATTATTTTGGCCTATAAAAAAAAGTTATAATATATTTTTCTTATCTCAGCTTTTAGAACTACTAGAAATTGATGTTGAATTGAGTTTGACAAATGTTGAGAAAATTGATTTGTGTTGAGCCATATTGGAGTTTGGGATTGAACAAATATATTGGAAGTGTTTTTTTATAGGTTTTTTGAAGAACTATTTTGTTCAAAATACAGACAGCACTCTGCCGCAATTTTTATAGAATCTGTTAATATTACAGATTTGTTATGTAATTTAACTTTGAGAAAAAGGTTTTTAAAACTTGTTAAAAGTGCTCACCACTATCAAAAGAAATAAGAAACGGTTCAAAATCCCTTGTAGTGTATTTAATGGGTTATCAGTAGACGAAGTTTGGTAATTCATTAGATATACTACGGGATCATGTTTTGCCTTACGGAGGGATAAGGTGTGACAGCTCTCAGGTTTAATGTTCAATTACATTCAATCAATTAAGTACTCAGACAATTTGGTTTGGATGCTTTCCGATCTCATCAAGAAATTGAACATAAAAGACTTCAATTCATTTCAAAATAAAAATGTACAAGTCATTCAGTAGGAAGGTCTCCCCCAACCTGCTCTCTGTGTACATTATCAGTTCTATCATCCTCTCTCTCTCTCTCAAGCTCCTCCTCGCTCTCCTCTTCACCTCTAGGGACAAGATCCACCATCCAGGAGAAGTCTTCCTCAGGATAGCGCCTTATAAGCTCGGCCAGAAGATCGCCATGAGCATTCACATAAGCACCAGCTTCCCTCGTCACGGCCTCTTATTCTTTCACTCTGATCTCCTTGGTAAGGCGAGTGACATCGGCAGTTCGGCAAGCCCAAGCTTCTTTGAGTTCCCACTCCAGTTCGGCTATCCTATTCTCATAAGATTTCATCCGACCCTCAATCTCGGTGATGTAGTCTTGAGCAGACGAAAGTTGGGTTTTAGCGGAAGTAGTGTCCTGGACTGCCTTCAGAATTTCTTGTCTTAAGAGATGAGCCTTTTCTCTTATTTTATGTTGATTCACAAGGCTCTCTATGCTCATGCTCATCGTCTGAGCTAGGAGGTCGTCAATGCTATTCGGAGTCAGCCTATTTCGATCATCCTGGAAGCAAATGGTGGCACCCAAAACCTTGGCCAGGCCAGGATTGCCCCGAACCGAGCGATTCTTCTTTAGTGAGTGAATGAGGACCTAGGTACCACGAGAGAGGGTCCTCACAGCATATTGGGAAGACCTTCTTTTTACACTTGAAGAAACCGGTGGAGGTGGCAGTTCATCTTATCGAGGAGGGGAAGGAGCGATCTCTATCTCTGGGGTCGGCTATCCCGAAGGTCAGGATGAAGAGCCCGGCACTTCTACCAAGTCTCGCCTTAGCGTCTGGGATACAGCAGCAATCTTCATTTCTCGTACTTTTTGGGTGACCTCCCTTTTTCACTTATGGCTCTCCTTTGCATCCTCACCTCCAGCCATACCTGCACAGAAAATAAGTTAATGAGATCACCTAAGTCAGGAGGCTAAAGATTTAGGTTATACTAATCCCAGGTTCGAGGTCAGAGAGCTGCAGCTCATAATCCTCATGGGTGATAATCTGCATTAGCCACCACTTCAGTTCAGCCATAACTGCATCTAGACATGAATACTTGTGAGTAGCTGCCTGATCCTTTAATTCCTTTACCATGACGCCCTCATCTCTATTTAGGGTAATTTTCTTTGGAACTGAAGGGACCAGGTACTGCCAATTGCATGGGATACCCTCAAAGCCATTCGGGATCTTACTCCTCAATATGAAGAACCAGTTCTTCCAATTCTTCAAAGAAGAAGGGAGATCGGTAAAAAGCCCACAGTGCGGCTTGGCTTGGAAAAACCAATACTCATCATCCTTTCATTGAGTGAGCCTATGCAACTCAGCGAAAACCTTTGCTGTAGGCTCGAGCTTTTTAGCTCGGCATAAGCCTCTGAAAGCCACACCAGAATCTACTAAGAGTTCGGGTGCACTTGGGTTACACATACATGATGGAACTTCAAAACTGCTCTAAAGAATTCGTCCAAGGGGAACCAAAGCCCGACCTTCTACTGTTCTTCATATAGCATGATCATGTCATTTTCTTCAAAGAAATGATCAGCTCAGAGATCGCCATGACATCTAATGAGCTCAAAGGAGTCAGTCCGAAGGTTGTATTCTTGACTAATGGACTGTAGATCGATTTCCTTGAGGACCAACGGCTGCTCATCCACGAGTAAGTTTTCTTTCCTTGAAGAAGATGCTTATTTTGATTGGGCCGCATGACCGTGGGCTGAGACAGAGGTTGTAAAAGGTTTAGGTTGCCCGCTTGGCCTGACCACCTCAACTTCATCCGATGTCCATGAGATATGAATGGAGGGAGGACTAGCAGCTCTCTGACCATTAGTACCGCTCATTTTCAGAAAACAAAAAGGAAAATTAACCAAGAAAAAATCAAAACCCTTACCGGAGTGTAAATTGGTGCATGAAAACTTTAGAAATTGAGAGGAAGTGTTGAAATCACTACGGGAAGGTCTGAAAATGACATAAGGAAACAAATGACTCACCTTTCCCCTATTTATATCCGTTTAAGCATTAAATGCTCATGAAGTCCCAAGTGACGCATCGGTTACAGGAACCGAGTCGCCTCCTAGACACGTTGCAAGAAGGTTCCAGAAACATAGTAAAAAATCGGATAAATGAGATTGGTCAACAAAGGTCATCGGATTGAACAAACTTCCAAACCCACGGATCGGTGAATGGCGATTCGTCTAGGGATCAGATCGAGTACACTTATCAGAGATCGAAAAAATAACCAATGCAATAACAAAACAAAAACATTCAAAGTAAAAATTTCATTTCATTTCCAAAATATCATATTACATCATTTGGGAGATCTCAAAAGATCTGATGACATCAGTTGGGCGATCTCAATTACTGAAGGAGCGGAAGCATGAAAAACACAAGTTTATATCATTGAATTCAAAAAATTTTCACCTAGGGTCACATGCATATGCAAGATTTATTTTTATCTATTTGATTTCAATGATAAACAACATATCAAAACTCTTTTAATATGTTTTTAGATTTGTATTTGCCATTCAAGATTTTAGAATTAATCAGATTAATTTTAGAACCCTATATTAGATCAAGAATAAGTGCACTAATCTCTTGATGCACTGCAGTGTGTTTGGCACCTTTGGGATGCGTCTTTAGGACACCAGATGTTGTCCCTCTAGCTTGTCGATACCAAGATCACCTATGGCAGCCCTTGAACAACTTCTAAAGCTTTTTCTATTAATTAGAAAATTAAGTTTTTCCTTTTAAGAGATTAAAGATGTAAACAGAACACTAGAAACAATTTCTAGTATTTTTAATTCAAGAGATTGTTTGCTAATCTCTTGGAATTGATGAGAGATGAAGAATAAGAGAGAATGGGAGCCTCAAGGGTGTTGGCACAAGGGGAGGCAGCAGCTGGTTATAATTTTTCTCTTCATAACAACACTTATATAGCTAGGTCACCACTTAAAACCCTTGCCACATGTCACCTTCTGATTGGCTCTAGTTTTAATTGACCCAATCACATTGTGCCAAGTGTCAAACCTATATTTAATCTTAATTTTAATCATCTTACATGATTAAAAGACATTTGTCAAGCTTATGTGTAATACCATGTGTCACCATCTTATGGTGCCACATGTCACCTTGTGAAATGACCAAAATGCCTCTATGTCTTAATTTTAAGTTCTCAACCCAAAATAATTATTTCTCTTCTTCTAATTAATTTATATCAAATATAAATTAATTAATATCTATTAATTAATTTCTCATTAATTAAATTCATATTTAAACACTTTAAATATAAATTTAACTTATACTATACATCCAATAACCTAGATTTGGTTTCAAGTCATGCTAGGGACTTCGGAATCTAATTGCAAACCAAACCTATTTAATTAATCAATTAAACTCTTTAATTAATTAATTAAATCATATTTAATTTGGTGATTACTTGTGTATGTGTGTGACTTACTAGGCTCATCACTAATTGGCAATGAGACATGATATCAACTCTTAATATCATCAGAACTCTTTCTTACCATAAATGATTTCTCTAAATCATTTTATGCAGCTCATAAACCATGGTTAACACCTAGCATAGCATGCCATGGCTACCCAATCAGTAATAAGGTTTACTGTAACACCCATATTTGCATAGCCTGGTATATTTCACTGTTCCGGTGATCGGTGTCAGTCCGAATAATTAAGGGGATTAGAACCACACCTAAGACAACTAGATAAGTCCTGAATACAAATAATTATTAATTGTCAATTAGTTAAGTATAAATAAGAAAAACAGAACATAAGAAGTTAAATGAGCCGAGAGTCACAGCGATGGGTGACCTTTTCGGGAAGGACTGCGAGGTCGATTTAAACTCAAAGTTCGAACCGTAAAATGTGATGCCACGGTCCTTAGGACTATTACGAACACAGTAGAAAAGAGAAAATCACAAAAAAGAAATGTTAATCCAGTCAAATAATTAGGTCAGGGATCCAGAAGAAATCCCTAGAGCTCACTTCTGACCTAACTATCAAATAAAATCGAAGAAAAGAAAATTTCAGAATCAAAAATTAAATTAAAGAACTAATGGAAAAATAAATAGAAAAAAAAGAGAAAAAGAAAAAGAAAAAGGAAAAGTGAAAAGTGATGACATCATGCATGATGCAATAAACATTATAATTAACTAATTTATTTAAGATAATTTGTGGTCTTCCATAAGGATTAAAATTCATAAAAGAAAGAAAAAAAAAACAAAAAAAAGTCATCTTCCTCTCCATTTGTCGTGACCTCTCTCTCTCACCTCTCCCTAACCAAAAACTCCATTGAAGCTCACTTTTGAGCTTGAAGAACCAAAAACCTCACCATAGAAAATTGTCCTACCTTGGTTCAATTTTATTTGGGCAACTAGAAGAGAAGATTCAAGGGAAAGAAAGTAGAAAAAAAATTGAAGGAAGGAAGAAAGAAAATTCTGCATAAGGTTAGTAATTCAAACTTCAAACTTTTAGTTTAATTATTGTATTTATAGCTTAATGAACTTAGAAATAAGCTTAAAATGAAATGAAAACATCTTTGGAGGACTAGGTATGGATTTCGGCCAGCTAGGGTTTGAGTGGAAAATGCATGTGTGTTGATTGAATTAAAAGTGTATGTGAAGTTGAATGAGTTAAGAAATGGTGATGGTATGCTTTGAATTAGTTAAATGTAACAAAAATGTGAATTAGGGTTTTGAAGGACAAAAATTGGAGGATTAGTCAAATGGTGTGTTTGACCTAGTTTGAGTTGAAAAATGGTCATTTGTGACCAATTGTGGTATATTGGAAGTGTTAGAATCAGGTTTAAATTCAGATTGAATAGGGACATGCTGCAGGCAGCAGGACCAAGGTCCCTTTCAAGGACCAAAACTGAAAATTTAGAAACCTAATTGGTGTGAGGCCAATTGGGAATGTAACTAGACACAAAATGGCACATTTTTCATTTAGGAATTATGCCTAAAAAGTGACTAAAACCTAGTGAACAAATTGACCAAATCCGGACTTAGATATTCCGCTCTGTACAAAAATGACCAAATGAACAATGTTTGTTCATTTGGCCATAACTTGGGCTAGGCAGGTATAAATGACCTGAAATTTTACCAGTAGAAAGCTGAGATATAGACCTAAACTCTCATGAACAATACAAACCCAAATTATGCCCTTAACCAAGTCATTTAGCCACCCAAAGTTGGTGACCTAAAACTGCCAGAACCCAGAATTTGCCCAGAAAATCTGGGTTAGGCCAATCCGACTGCTATGATTCAAATGGCTATAACTTGAGCTACAAAACTCCAATTGGAGTGATTCAAAAAGGAAAATAAAGTTAAGACAATAAGGAACAATTTTTATGAAGAAAACTTAGCCAAATTCTAACAGCAACATGACCAATGGAATAGTGTAACATAGGACACTAAAACTGAAAATTTATAAATTTGCCTAAAAGACTTAAAATTTGAGTAAACAACCAAAATCAACAAATTTAGTAACCAAAATGTGGTATGTGAGTATAGTTCAAATTCTCATACCTATTAAGCCTAAGAAAGTCAACAAATTGACTTGAATAGTATAGTGAATAGTAACTCCAAAGCACAAATTTTAAAGAACGTCAATTTTAACATATTAAAGCTAGGTAAAAGTATATTTGAATTTATGTTTGGATTTATGATAAGTTATAATACTGAAACACTGTGAAACTATGTGTTTCAGTGGAAAAGAATACCGAGAAAGAACCCAAGGGATCGAGTCAAGGCTAAGAGGCGACTTGTATAAGGTTTGTGCATAACATAGAATTTCTGTAAATTTTCTTCTGCACATTGTTTTGAATGAATTGAAATATTAAATTGTGATATCATTGTCTTGAAATGTTTATTATACTTTTAATTTAAATTGTTGAAAGTTTATTTTTATATATTTGAAATGGCATCAAATGTTTAGTAAATTGTTAAGACAATTTTGAAACTACAGTGTCATGACCATATATTTGAATACCTCACTAGCATGACTAGTGAGAGAAATCAGTTTCAAATTTTGATTCCTTCTCTGGCTGGTGTTGAGGTGTGTGCCAGTAAAAGAAGAAAAAGAATGGGTTCCCATATATTTGAGCTAGATAGCCTTGTATTATGACTTCTCCTTAGCCTCTGGCTATTGAGATGATATTTGTTTCAAATGGCATGATATAACTGTGTATTTTTATGAAATTTATTTTAAGACTTTTGAAATGAAATTGTTTAGATTAAAATCTTATAAATCATGTTTTGAATTTATAATTCATGTTCAGTTTAATTTTTGAATAAATATGATTTAAATTCCATATAAAGATTATTTTAGTATGTTGTGCACCACTGAGTCCTAGTACTCAGCGATGGCTGTTATTGCTGTTGAAGATATAGAGACTAGACGAGCAGCAGAGTGAGCTGCTGAGGATTGAGAAGCTACCTACTCTGAAGTTTATCGGGTATATTTTATACCCTGATTGTAAAAATTATTTTGATGTATGTAATATATGTAAATGTAGGAAATGGTCATGAGCAGTTGTATAAAGCTTGTAATAAATTTTGGTTTGGATTTTTCCTAATGTAAATATTTTAGAATGATGTATCTAAATTATTTTATCTTATTTGAAATATGAATGGAAATATTTTGCTTTAATTTGAATGAAATTGAATTATAGTATTTTGATGATGTTGAATTTTGGAAATTGAGAAATGATGTTGAAATTGGTTGTGATGGATGTTGAATTGATGAAGTTGTTGAGATAAATCTTTGGAAGTATTTTTTTACAGATATTTGAAGAACCGTTTTCTCAAAATACAGATGGCACTCTGCCAAAATTTTTATAAAATTTGCGGAAAAATAAAATGGGACAAAAATCTTAACTCTTTTTCAAACTCTAATTAAATGTTTTGATACCTATTAGAAAATGCTCACCACTTATAAGAAGTAAGAAAATTGTTTTAAAATCTCTTGTAGGGTACTTAATGAGTTATCAGTAGGTGAAGTTCGGTAGTTCATTAGATATTCTACGGGATCATGTTATGCCTTACAGAGGGGTAAGGTGTGACATTTACCTTAAATGAACCTATAATCATATGTTACCATGCACTAGAATCTCTCTGTTACAAAATATCAATTCAAGCTTGAGTCATGGTTTATGTCAAACCCCATTTGCTATGAATATTATGTTCTCTTTTAATTGTAGTTCTTGATTAAAAACATTTTCTCATTAGAAACTCTTTTCTGATTAAATCTATTTGTCCTAGCCAGGAACTTGGAACATCAAGAACAATTAAATGAACATAGGATTTTATCCCTATTTACTTAGAGGAACAGATACCATCTTGATCAACACCTACCTCCATATATAACTAGTATGAGCCAACACATGCCCATATACCCATACACCGTACAAGTATGAAAGCAGTATCAAACTCAAACCACCTATATACAAGATAAATGTGCTATTTCAAGTCTAAAGATTATATGCACTAATATGATTTATGACAATACATTGACAAGAGTAAACTCCATGTGCTTGTCATAAGTGTCACTGGTTTGACCTGCTTATCATGTATAAGTGCCTATCATGTTTGTCATATGGCATGAGACTCACCATTCCATCTCATTTATATCTCATATAAATATCTTGGGAACAAACATGAATACAATCTTTCTGGATAAGTCATGTCCTTATTGTGAACCTATTTATGATACTTTGTACTAGAAATACTGACACTCATATTCTTAACAACTTAAGAATAGAATTTCTAACAAAATATCAATGGACCTTTTCTATTACACATAAATATATTATGTAAATGGAAAAGTGGAAATGCCTTTTATTAATAAAAACATGTACAAGATACATACTAAATGATATGCTTTAGGGCATACTACTAACAATTACATCATTTGGGTGATCTCAAAAGATCTGATTACATCAGTTAGGCGATCTCAATTACATCATTTGGGCGATCTCTCAAAATCAACACTACATTCTACCTAGCTTAAGACTACTCCAAAGCCCAGAATGCTAGCCTTTGTCAAAGCCTAGTCTTGTGGCTGAGTCAAAAGATGTGTTTGATTTGAAAGCCAGCCACAAATATTGGATAGATGTGCAGCTCAGATAGGGTGACTATGACTCTCATGATATTGAGCGGAGTCATCACCGATGTCATTGACCAGAGCCGAGCTGCAGACTGGACACCCGATATGGTTGGAAGCCAAATGAACTTCAAGAGGTGGTCACCGATATCAAGATTGAAATTAGTAGTCCTCTTATCCGAGATCGGTCTACCGATTATACCGATAGACCGATTCGAGATCGGCACAGTCGTCACTTTCGATCTTGATCGGTAAATTAGTTCGGTTCCCTCACTATCATTAGATGACGTTCTCATGGCTCTCCGATCACTGGGGTCGTAAATTTTCAGGCGAGGGGTGAAGGAAACAGTCTAAAAAAGATCAAAATGGCCATCATAATTAAAATTATCACTAGAAAAAGCTAGAATTGGGGAAGTGGTGCATTGAAAATAAACTGAAAATGGAAAAGTGAAGTGCGAAGGTGATTTCCTATTGTTGCATATATATAGGGCCTTGGCATTTATTGCATACAGAAACTGAAGAGGACGCATTGGTAACTGAAGAATTTATTGCTTTGACCAATGCAAGTTAGATAGAGAGGAAAGATCAAGAATGAGAGAGATTAGGAAATAAGAGGGGACCCGATGCAAGAGATAGAGATCGGAATAATGACCCAGAAAGGGGATGGTCATAATAAGAAGATCGAAAAAGCAAGGAATGGCCCGTAAGATCGGAGAACTCAGGAAGTTGAATAACTACCAATCATGGCCTTCCATTAGCTTCCCCAACCGTTAGATCTGAGTTAGTTAAAGCATTGCAGGCATGATCAGATCCTCACCACATATCTTATTAGCAAGGACACCCTCTTAGCTGCCAGATGCCAAAACGGTTAAAGCAGCCTTGTACCACCCAATCTACACCGTTTATTATAATTGGAAGGATTGATTTGGAGCACTTAGATCAAAAGCAGATGACAGATTTGACACCTTTTATTCCCAGCCTTTGGATCCATTTCGTAAGGCAAGACCCCTGACCGTTGGATTGATGGGAAAAAGGACAGATATTCTAAACGGAATCCCAAACCTCCATTTTTATTCTCTTTAATTCTTAGGCATCAGATTATGTACTTTTGAATATCAGCCCTCTGTCTCCCCCTAATAAGATCCCGACCCTTCATTTTGAACACCCATTCCCTATAAATACCTGCATACAATACTGTAGAAGAGAGGAGGTGATTATAGTGGAAAGACTCTGAACTTTGATTCAGTCTTGCTACTTGTCATTCAGAGCTTTCAAAGTGCTGAGAAACTTTCGAAACTAGTTTTCTGAAGTATTTCATCCAAAGGAGCTCTAAAACAGGAGATTTTCATTTTCAGTTCCTGTGCATCACCCTGTGAAACCATCTTCACTCTGCTTCATTCCCACCACCCTAGTATTTGTGCCTTACTTTTCGAGCTCAACTTTGTCCCAATCTGTTCTCATTACCTCGGGTAAGCTCAAGTTCTTCGACCATCAGCTTTCACCTCTGCAAGATTTGTGGATACTGGAGTCAGCTCACCTGTCTCCTCAACTTTCCACAGGTAAGCGTCTAAACCGTCATTTTGCTGAATACCCTTGGTTTGTTCTCTCTAGTTTTCTTTTAAAGTTTCTTTTATATCCAGTCACATTAAGTCTCAAAATAGGTTATCTAGGCTCGAAGTTATTTCCTGTGCCTTTTTTTTCTATTCATTCACAAATTCCACTTATCGCCACTTAGTTTTCGTTCCCTTCGAGAGTAGACATTCATGTCATAGGCGACTTGTAAATACTCTAAAGAATATAGGCAGGGGTACTTTAACATGAGAGTTTTTGGTCTAAATAAATGGAAAATGATAAAGGAAGATAGGTGTAGCAAAGGTCAAATAGGTTGGAAACAAGATTAGGTCAAATAAATAGGTTATAAGATTAGGCCTTGCAACGAACCCAGTTGATAAGATAATAGATCGGGAATTAAGATAAGTTCGGATCCCGAGCGAGCGACTAAAAAGAGATCGGATGTCGCAAATCAAAGAGTTCTGATAAAGCGATCATGCGGAAGATTGGCAAGGAGTTCGGTTTTTCATGCACCATCTAGTTATAAGGTCCCGTAGGCTAGGAAAAGCTTTATACGGGTTTCTCGCGCCTTCTGTACTTCATTCCCATATAAAAAGGGGTCAAGAAGGACCCTTTACCAGAATCCTTAGTTCAAAGTTCTTATAAAATGCCATTCTAATGAACACATTAAGAGATCGGGGGAGAATTCTTACCCGAACTTAGTCTAATTTTTAACGTAACACATTAAGAGATCGAGGGAGAGTTCTTACCCGAACTTGATCTAATTTTTAACGCAACACATTAAGAGATCGGGGGAGAGTTCTTACCTAAACGTAGCATAATTTTTAACACAATATATTAAGAGATCGGGGGAGAGTTCTTACCCGAACTCAGCATAATTTTTAACGCAATATATTAAGAGATCAGGGGAGAGTTCTTACCCGAATTCTTGACAAAAATCTTAAAGAAAATATGTAGAGATCGGGGAAGAGTTCTTACCCGAAATCCGCTGAATTTTAATAAAATACATTAAGAGATCGGGAGAGAGTTCTTACCTGAATTCTCTTAGCTTAAATTCATACTAAAATATCACAACTGCAGTATTCAAATTAACCCCTAAAAAAAATCCATTACACAACACCTATTCACTAAAGGGTCATCTCAGGTACTCGTGTTCTTGGGCATCCCAAAATAGTAAAACATCAAATATTCCTCTATCCATACAAAGGATTAATATCATCATTCTACCCCCTAAATTATCAATTTATAAAGAGCACAACATTAAATCTGCTTACCCTCGTTGAGGGATGAGGTGGGGTGCCTAACACCTTCCCTACCCGTATACGAACCCCGAATCTAGAATCTCTATTTTCAAAGTGGATTTTAATTTTTTACAAATGGTTTGCTTTAATTTCTCTCAAAATTAAAGTAGCAACTCCTCACTTTTCCCACTTCGGTGAGAAATCATCCAATGACCGCAAAACCCTTGTGACATCTTGGCGACTCTACTAGGGACTTATCACCTTAACCCTAGTTTAGAGGTCCAAAAGCATATTTAATTTTGTGCTCTTGTAAATTAAAATCGTAATTAGGGGGCTTAACTTACAAAATTCAAAAGTCTTAATATATTAATTATTGTTATTCTTTCTAACCATTTTGCTTATTTTGATTATCTTATTCTACAGCAATCTTCGTCTAAAACTCCCCCATACAGGGAAGAGGTAAATATGTCCCTTCACACACTGATTACTTACACAATGTCCTCACACACTTCAGCCCTATACCCAGGCTTTCTTACCCTTTTAGGAAATAGGAGGGAGTCATGTAGCGGTACCCGTGGGTTTTACCCCGTTAGTATCCGTGAAGGCTTCTGCTCAGATTGGAACTTGTTCCATCTACTGTGATACCCGTGGAATTCTCCCGTTAGTATCATGGTGGTGGAATGAGGCTCTACTGTTTACAGTAGGGACGATTTGAAAACCTGTGGCTTTAGAAAATTAGACCTTGAGCTAAACTATCACATTAGCTGAAAGCCATAGCAAACTACCTCGTAAGATAGAACTATCCAATTAGATAGTACTTACCCGGTATTAGGACTCTCCCTATTTTAGGACAAAAGGGACATACTTGCTTTCACCTTACTCTGTTTATATTTTTAAAATTTTAAATAATATGAGGGTAATTTTGAATTATACTGTCAGGATGATTTAAACACCTTCCTACTTTGATAGGTGTATAGTTATTGCTACACTAGCAATATAATCCAAAATTACCTGAATTTATTCTACTAACATATTTTCTCTGCAGGCATTGTAAATCAGAGTCTGTAAAGGATAAATGGAAACTTTAATATGGCATTCTCGAGTCAGTTAACTGAAGGAGTTCCAAGGCAGGAACAAAATGCTAAACAATGGTCCAAACTGCTTCATAGTTCAAAGTCCCCACAGATTGATGACATAGGGCAGAGATTGGCTTATTACCTCTATTGGATCTAAGTAAGGTTGAGGTTAGAATGACCGGTCTTGAGGATTTATCCAGCAGTTGGAAATCGCTTCTCGATCATGTTAAAATAAAGTTTGAGGAAGAATATGGGAGGATTGCAACTTTGATACGGGTCAGAGTACAAGTTCCTGCATTAAAAGCCATGCTATCAACTTGGAATCCAAAGTATGGGGTGTTCTCCTTCAATGATATTGATACAACTCCCACTATAGAGGAATATCGGGCGCTGCTAGAAATCCCTTATGTGGCATAGAATCGGATTTATCTACACCTTGAGCATAGGCAGACCTGGAAATGGTTCACGCATATACTTGGAATCTCAGTAGAGGAAGCAAAGGCAAAGGAAACCGTCAAGGGAAGCACACATGGGTGGTATTGGACTTACATCAAAAAGCATTTGGATCTGCATATTCAAAGCAAGCAATGGGAACAGGCTTCGTTGGCACTAGCTTTAGGAATTTATGGCCTGAACTTGTTTCCCGGGCCTTTAGAAGTTATAGCTTACAGCATCACGGAAATATTTTGGGCGGTAGAGAAGCAAAATGTTAACCCAATACCTGCCATCCTCACAGAGACCCTTTTGACTCTAACATATTGCCGACAACAGGGTAAGGGGACCATCAAGTGTTGTTCCCAATTGCTATATCTTTGGATCCTCAGCCACATCTGTCCTTTGGAAACTAAGGGATTAACCTGGTATCTCGACCAGCCTCTCATCAAAAAAATGGCTAAATTGGCAATAAGTCCAAAGAATGAACTATAATGGCAAGAGTAGATTCTAAGCTTCAACAGTCACAACTATTGCTAGAGGAAGTTATGGACTATGGGCCAGCCTATTTTGTTCAATACGAAGGATAATCACTTGGTACCTTTGATAGGATTGACTAGATGCACAAGTTACATCCCAGCTTTGGAAATGAGGCAATTCGGTTCAACCCAGTTCATGCCCAATGTGGAAGGGTTTCATCAAGCTCATTTCTATCATGAACCTGGCAGAGAGGAAGAATTGAAAGCATTTCGCAAATCCTAGGTAAGAGTCACCATGATTGAACGGTTGCCTAAAGGGCCAAGCACCACGAAAGATTACCTTAGATGGATAACAAGCAGAGACCAGGGATATCAAGTTTTCAAACTAGCAGAACCAATGGGAAGCATGCCTCATCAGGAAGTTCTTTCAGAAGAAGTTAGTGCCAAGTTGATCAGCTCTCTACAGAGTTCGAGCACCGAGAACTAGCAATTGCAAGAACATATAAGGCAGTTGGAAGACCAACAGTAAATCTTGAAAAAGGAGGTAAAAAGGCTCAGGGAAAAAGTGATAGTAGAAAAAGTAGAATTTGAGGGACAGGAAATACAGTGGGAGAAAGAAAAGACCTCGTTTCAAAATCCTGTGCGAAAGGCGGAAGTCCAAAATGGCAAATTGCAGGAGAAACTGGAATATCAGGAAATACTTATGGAAGAGTATAAATAAGAAAGCAAAAAGAAGAAGCTTGAATTGAAGGAGCAGGCACAACTTATTAATGACATTTTGAAAGAATGTGCCAAAGAAAGGAAAAAAAAAGGAAAGGCAAGCAACCCTTCATCAAGATCTGAGAGAGAATGTTGACTAGTTAGAGAGAATAATAGCACAAGGGAAACAAGAACTGCTACAAGAATCTGAGTATGCCTTAAAGACATTCAATCCTACTAGACAAGAAGAAAGACTCTATGAGTACCTCAAAAGATGCCATTGTATTTTGAAGAGTCTTCCTGAACCTAGGCAATAGCAAAGAATGCTATGTAAGAACTGATTGTTAATGAATTGTTTGAACCATGTTTAGCAAAATATGAATGAATAGTGTAACTCCTGTCGAAACTATCCTCGTTAGGGTTATACAAAAAGATGAATGCGTCATATGGACTGAAGGAGCGGAAGCATGAAAAACACAAGTTTATATTATTGAATTCAAAAATTTTCACCTAGGGTCGCATGCATCATGCAAGATTTATTTTTATCTATTTGATTTCAATGATAAACAACATATTAAAACTCTTTCAATATGTTTTTGGATCTGTATTTTCCATTTAAGATTTTAGAATTAATCAAATTAATTTTAGAACCCTATATTAGATCAAGAACAAGTGCACTAACCTCTTGATGCACTGCAGTGTGTTTAGCACCTTTGGGATGCATTTTTAGGACAGCAGATGTTGTCCCTCTAGCTTGTCTACACTAAGATCACCTATGGCAGCCCTTGAACAGCTTCTAAAGCTTTTTCTATTAATTAGAAAATCAAGTTTTTCCTTTTAAGATATTAAAGATGTAAACAGGACACTAAAAACAATTTCAAGTATTTTTAATTCAAGAGATTATTTGCTAATCTCTTGGAATTGATGAGAGATGAAGAAGAAGAGAGAATGGGAGCCTCAAGGGTGGCGGCACAAAGGGAGGCAGCAGCTGGTTATTATTTTTGTTTTCATAACAACACTTATATAGCTAGGTCACCACTTAAAACCCTTGCCACATGTCACCTTCTGATTGGCTCTAGGTTTAATTGACTCAATCACATTGTGCCAAGTGTCAAACCTATATTTAATCTTAATTTTAATCATCTTACATGATTAAAAGACATTTGGCAAGCTTATGTGTAGTGCCATGTGTCACCATCTCATGGTGCCACATGTCACCCTGTGAAATGACCAAAATACCCCTATGTCTTAATTTTGAGTTCTCAACCCAAAATAATTATTTCTCTTCTTCTAATCAATTTATATCAAATATAAATCAATTAATTAATCTTTTTTAATTAATTTCTCATTAATTAAATTCATATTTAGACACTTTAACTATAAATTTAACTTATACTATACATCTAATAATCTAGATTTGGTTTCAAGTCATGTTAGGGACTTTGCAATCTAATTGCAAACCAAACCTATTTAATTAATCAATTAAACTCTTTAATTAATTAATTAAATCATATTTAAATTGGTGATTATCTGTGTATGTGTGGGACTTACTAGGCTCATCACTAATTAGCAATGAGACATGATATCAACTCTTAATGTCATCAGAACTCTTTCTTACCATAAATGATTTCTCTAAATTATTTTATGCACCTTATAGACCATGGTTAACACCTAGCATAGCATGCCATGGCCACCCAATTAGTAATAAGGTTTACCTTAAATGAACCTATACTCATATGTTGCCATGCACTAGAATCTCTCTATTATAAAATCCCAACTCAAGCTGGAGTTATGGTTTATGTCAAACCCCATTTGCTATGAATATTATGTTCTCTTTTAATTCCAATTCTTAATTAAAAGATTTTCTCATAAGAAATTCTTTTATGATTAAATCTATCTGTCCTGGCCAGGAACTTGAAACATCAAGAACAATTAAATGAATATAGGATTTTATCCCTATTTACTTAGAGGAACAGATTCCATCTTGATCAACACCTACCTCCATATATAACTAGTAGGAGCCAACACATGCCCATGTACCATACACAGTACAAGTATGAAAGCAGTATCAAACTCAAACCACCTATATACAAGATAACTATGCTATCTCAGGTCTAAAGATTATATGCACTGATATGATTTATGACAATACATTGACAAGAGTAAACTCCATGTGCTTGTCATAAGTGTCACTGGTTCGACCTACTTATCATGTATAAGTGCCTATCATGTTTGTCATATGGCATGAGACTCACCACTCCATCTTATTTATATCTCCTATAAATAACTTGGGAAAAAACATGAATACAATCTTTCTGGATATGTCATGTCCTTATTGTGAAGTATCCTTGATACTTTGTACTAGAAATACTATCACTCATATTCTTAACAATTTAAGAATAGAATTTATATCAAAATATCAATGGACCTTTTCTATTACACATAAATATATTATGTAAATGGAAAAGTGGAAATGCCTTTTATTAATAAAAACATGTATAAGATACATACTAAATGATACGCTTTAGGGCAAACTACTAACATGGACAAGTATCATAGACACGCATGCGATCCCGTCATTCACTGTTGGACTATCGAGTGATGCCATGATAAAGTTGACATAATGCGCCTTCTGTAAACTCTATTTTGGCGGTTATCTACCTCTGTATCCTTTGTCTAGTTAGGATCTTTAACTCTAGCAGAATTTAAAACTAATAACAACTTTCCACAGGAAATCAACATTGCTCCAAACAAAACAAACCAGAACGAGCAAGCAGTTCAACCAAAAAGAGTGTACTTAACAAGGTCCCGAGCAAAGAAGATAATGGAAGACTAAGAACAAGTGCAGAACCTACAAGGACAAGTTTTGAAATTGAGAGACCAAGTCTCAGAGTTGATGAAACTGATGAAGGAGATGTCCTAGAGTAAAGAAACCATTCGACCTACACTAGAATCAAATTTACCAGTACTTCCCCCACTAGCAATGACGGTTGATTCCCATCAAGCTTCAACCTCTTTCACCTTTCAACCTTCTATTCTTGATCCGATAATGACTGTTAGTCCAACATTCCCAAATAATGACTTACCCATTTCCTATTATTTGATTGTCTCAAATGCCGAATTACACCCTTCTATGCCGATCCCTTTAGTTCACCCTGCAACTTATTTCCTAACCAGAGGCATGGCTTATGCAGCAGGGGTGAAAATAAAGAAAAAGAAAGTGAGAAGTTGTCTGCTCTAGAGGAAAGACTAAGAGCTATAGAAGGTCTAAACATGTATGGCTC
Organism: Hevea brasiliensis; assembly: GCF_030052815.1. Classification (NCBI taxonomy): domain Eukaryota; kingdom Viridiplantae; phylum Streptophyta; class Magnoliopsida; order Malpighiales; family Euphorbiaceae; genus Hevea; species Hevea brasiliensis. The sequence goes on from NW_026615167.1 coordinate 29,582, forward strand.
AGTTGATGTATCTTCACTGAGATTGGTACCGGATGTTGTGGTACCACCTAAGTTTAAAGTTCTGGACTTTGACAAGTATACTGGGAATTCAGACCCCTGCATCCATTTGGCCACTTACATTTACAAGATGTCCGCCGTCACAAAAGATGACAGACTTCTGGTCCATTTCTTTCATGAAAGCCTCTCCGGGGCAGCCTCGCGATGGTGCATAGAATTGGATAGGAGCAAACTATGCTTCTGGAAAGATTTGGCTGATGCTTTCCTCAAGTAGTACAAGTTTAGTTGTGATGTCGCCCCGACACGAAGATATCTTCAAAATCTAGTGCAGAAAGAGAAGGAGAGCTTTAAGGAATATGCACAGAGATGGAGAGAGAAGGCAGCTGAGGTATATCCTCCAGTTACTGACAATGAGCTTTGCTCTCTCTTCATTGAAACCCTGAAGGCCACGTATTTCAATTTAATGATCAGAAACACGTCTAATAGCTTTTCCGACATTATCCAGGCTGGTGAAAGAATTGAAGCTAACCTCAGGTTAGGAAGGTTGCAAGAGTTGACTAAAGAAACTCTATAAAGAAAACTGCTATTTTTGGAAAGAAGAAGGAAGGTGATGTATACTCTATCACTAGATAGGCTCAACCACCATTTACTCAAAATAAATTTCAACCATACCCTCCAATTTAGGGCCCAATAATAGCAAACATTCCGCCCCCCTTTTCCAAATTATCCTCACCCTCGCCCACAATATCCACCTCAAGCTGCTTATCACCCTATACCTTCTGCTCAACTTGTTCAGTTGAGACCATCTGCTCCTCAAACCAACCCAAGACCACCAAGGAATCCTGATCCACCTCTCCCCCTTTCGCTCAGTGAAATCTACCGATACTTATTGAGGATAAATCAGATAGTGCCCATTCCCCTTGACCCAGTTCAGCCACCATATCCTAGGTGGTATGATGCTAATGCCCGATGCGAGTATCATGGTGAGGCAGTCGGGCATTCAACTGATAACTGTGGAGCTCTTTGGGGAAGGGTACAAGCTCTGATCAAGAATGGATGGCTAAAAATTGAGGAAAATGGCTCTCTTCCCAACGTCACTTCAAACCCATTACCTAATCATGGTACAAGCAATAGCGTGAATATGATAGAACCTTGGGATGAAAGATCAATTTTGGAGGTAGATCAGCTAATTTCGCATTTCAAGGAGATTTTTGTAGTTGCGGTAAGAGAGGGATATCTATGCCCTCAGGGATCCAGGTCAGGAAGTGATTAGCATAATTCAGGATGCCCCTACCATGGAGGAGCAGCCGATAATGAGTTGCACGACTGTGATGAATTCTGGCAGGAAGTCCAGAGAGTGCTGTCACTTAGAATTTTGAGATGTCAGTGGAGGTCAAGGATAGAGGGTGAAGTGAACACAGCCAAGTTCGGCCGAGATGCCTCTACCTCCAACCCAAGAATAGTCTTTTTTACTCCCAACACACCAACACCACCAGTACCACCAATAACGATTATCCGAGCTCCACCTCAACTCCCAGTCACTAATACCCATGCAGTACCTTGGAACTAAAACCTCCAAGTATTTACTCAGGGCGCATCCAGCAGCACTTTAACTCCTACCCTCAACCATACCCACACTCAACCCATCACCCCTCCTAAGCCATGCTTTGCTCCTCACAAGCATTTCAAAATGACCTATATAGGACCCTCCAACAATGCTACACCCTAACCAAACCCAAAACCTGTCTCAACCAGTAACTCGCTCCCATAAGATCAGGAAGTGAAATTTATAACTAGGAGTGGGAGATGTTACGAAAATGACGAAGCAGAAAAGAATAAAGGGAAAGTAAAAATGGGAGAGCCACAAGAAAATACGGAGGAAGGGGCTATGAGGGTTGAGAAAGGGGAACCTAGTGAAAAGAAAGAAGAGGAGGAACTACTGCTACAGATCATGAAACAAAGTGAGTATGACGTCATCAAGCAATTAAGAAAGACGCCCGCTCGAATTTCCTTGTTGTCACTAATTTTAAGCTTGGAAGTGCATTGCCATGCCTTGCAAAAAGTTTTGGACCAGGCCTTTGTGAACCCCGATATCACACCAAAGCAATTTGAGAAAATAGTTGGGCAAATTTAGGCATCTAGTTTTGTCACTTTATCGGAAGATGAAGTAGACCCGGCTGGCTTGAAGCATACCAAAGCTTTGCATGTGACAGTCAAGTTTAAGGGGTACATAGTTATTAAAGTCCTGATTGATAATGGATCTGCCCTCAATGTCTTGCCCAATGCCACCTTGGCAAAACTACCTGTTGATCCATCAGCCATACGCCAAAGTGCCATGGTAGTAAGAGCCTTTGACGATGCAAAGAGAGAGGTACTAAGGGACATCGATTTGCCGCTTTAAATCGGGGCATGTACTTTTAACGTCATGTTCTAAGTAATGGATATTGAGCCTGCATACACCATGTTGTTGGGGAGACCCTTGATCCATTCGGCAAATGTTGTACCTTTAACTTTGCATTAGAGGATCAAATACATCATGAGCGGAAAAATCATCACCGTAAGAGGGGAGGAGGCCATGCTAGTCACTAAGCCTCAATCGGTTCCTTATGTAGAAATAATCGAAAGATCCTTGGAAAGCTCTTTCCAAGCACTGGAGTTACAAGGAACTACCTCGAAGGAGGAAGGAGCTGCGGCAATGGTTGCAAAGGTGATGTTAAAGAGTGGCTATGAAAAGAGCAAGGGACTGGGCGCCGCGTTGTAAGGGATTATCGAGCCTGTACCGGCTATCTAGAAGATCGGTCGCTTCGGCTTAGGATATAAGGAGGATGCTTTAATGGATAGTAGGTTTTGGATGAGGAATATGCTCAGAGATCAAAGGTTTGATAGAACAGTCAGGAAAGTGAAAGTTGTCCCAAAAATCATAGATGTTTTTACCAAACCAATCATTGAGAATCCAGAAAAAAGTAAAGAGTCTCCTGAAAAACCATCCATCGATGTCATACAACTAGACTCCCTGTCCGAGGCATTGATTTCACCAATCACTGATGGGCAAGAGCTTGATAATTGGGAAGCAGAAGATATCCCTGTGCTTAATCTCGAGTAAAGTACATTTTGTTATCAACACTTGATCATTCTGTCCATGGTGACAAGTGTAGTGCTGTAAATGGACCTTTTTCTATGATAGAAGTATTAATAAATTAATATCGCATTTTGTGTCCAATTCTCTTTTCCTTTCGCCATTAAAATCCATTTTTTTAATATACTCCACTTTCATTTCTAGGACCATTGACCAATCCAGACCTAATAATTCAATTGACTCTGAAATTCCTTATGTTAACTTTGAAACTCCCATAACTGCCATTGGTTTGAGTGATTCCGAAGAAGAGTCTGTAGAAGAACAGGGCGAAAGAGATGAGCCTTCCCTGGTACCTTGTGGGATGAAATGCACACCATAAATCTAGGAACTGAGAAAATGAAGAGGGAACTTAAGGTCATGAATAACGGAGAATTAGAGAG
>NW_026615168.1:0-32871 GCF_030052815.1 Hevea brasiliensis
AATTTATATAAATTGTTTGTTCTTATATAAGAAAAAGCTTAACAACTACTATCTCTATCCCATTTCAGGTGATGTTTAAAACAATTTATTTTTATCCCACTTTATTCTTTTTTTAAAAAATAAGAAAATATTAATTTTTTTTTCTAATTTTACCTTTTTCTATTGTTATTACCTATGCATTTATCTGTTCGTTATCACCTTTCTCTATCTTAATTAAATACAAAGATACTTGAGTCAATTATTAATATTTTTTTTATAAAAATGAGATTATTTCATTTTTCTATTTTTTTTATAAAAATGAGATTATTTCATCATTTTCTTAATTCTTGTACAAAAAACTTAAAAAAAAAACCTGAAATGGGACGAAGTATTAAATTAAATATTTGCTATGAGATTCATGCAATGTTAATTAAGATGTGCATATGTTTAAAATAATAAGTACTCCCTTCATCCATTTTTATCTTTCACATTTGTGGTTTTTTTTTGGCCCAAAATTATCCATCACATTTAGAAAATCACGGAGTATTAACTATTTTAATCAAATAAATATTTATAAAATGAGTAATTAGGTGAGATAAAGAATAATTTAATCAATTACTAGTATATTTTTATAAAAAATGAGATTATGCAATTATTTCTTTAATTACTGTGTAAAATCAAATGCGATAGATAAAAATGAACAGAGGTAGTATCTTGATTCTGCACAATCTCATAGCAAATATTTAATTTAAGGTTGTTGAAATCATTCTAATATAACCAGTTTACAGTAGTTGTACCCAAGATTATAGGATAAATTTCAACAACTGTCCTTGAACTTATATAGTTATAACACTATAGTCCTTTAACTTTAAAATGTAACATAAAACCTCATAAACTTTCAAATTTTGCACAGTAAAATCTCTCTAACTTTCAATTATTGATTTTTAGTTAGAAACTGATGTAAATAGCTTCCGCATGGTGCTTAGTCAACATTTCTCTCTCTTCTCTTTTGCAAAGTGTAAAATTATTCTCTTTATGCATAAAAAATTATTCTATCTACAAAGAGAAGAAGGATTCAATTTACACATGGCTTGAGAGAGAAAAGAGAAATACTGACTAAGATCCATGCTGAAACTGTTTATGTCAGCGTCTAACTGACATAACTGGTAATTGGAGATTAGATAGATTTTACTGTACAAAATTTGAAAGTTGATGGGGTTTTATGTTATATTTTTAAGTTGAGGGCTTGTAATATTACAACTAGATAAGTTCAGGGACAGTTGTCAAAATTTATCCCAAGATTATATAATAATTCTCATTTAACAGTAAATTAAAAACTAATGTAATAGGAATAGAGCCAAATAGGGCAACATATAGCTTGAGCAGCATCAAGAGTGCAATACAAGCAGCAATAGGCTATATTCCATGGATAGAGTGCAATGTTGATGAATCAGGCAACAACCAGCTTTACCAAATTTACTTATGTGTGGACGCTTCTAGATCCAACCTCAATGAATGTCCAGTGTTTCCAAGTGGAAAATGTGCCTAACAGATTAAGTTCCCTACCTTTTAGAACATCAATTTGCCAATTGCTTTTCATTCACGAATTCTCACTTTATTCCAATCCTTTATTTGTATCTCTAAGTTGTTGGGAATCTCACGTTTGAAAATATATGAAATGAAACAAATGGTTGGATTGCAATATTGAATTGGGTAGTTATTTTAATGTATAAAATAATTCAATTATTTACATAAACCCATATTAAAATGAATTAAAATTTAATTTGCTCAGCACTCGCCAAATTAGGTTGTAGACTTCAGCCACCCATGATATTTGATACTACCGGCCCAAAATCTTAGTCAATTAGTCAAAATTGTGTCTAGCGTGGCTATCAGAAAGTCACAATTATATCTAGTGTGGCAATCAAAAATCCAGACAGTATTTAGAAGCTCAAGAGTCAAAACCAAACAAAATAAGACCAAACAAAAACCTTTATTCACCCAACAAGGCAAACGAAAGTTATACCGAGCAGCAACTACGCCAAGTAGAGCCTAGATCTCATGGACCTAGCAATAATCACTCCAGCAATCAAGCAAAAAACTGATTTCACGCTGACAATCCCGAAAATTAAGCCCTAATTACCTCCACAAACAGAGTAATAGCTATTTCTCTAAAAAACCTATAAATACCAACAAAGAGACCAGAGACGGGTACGCATACTCACTCTGTAATTCTTTTCAACTAGCTCTTTAAACATTCTTTGAAAACACTTTTAATAAAAATCTCTAACTTGAGTGTCGAAGTGGCCTTCCAAGTAGGCCATCCACCACACCGTTTCTCTTATTGCGACCAAGACCCAAGGACTTCCAGTAGCATCAATATTATATAAATGAGCAAATTTAATGGGTAAATTATATGCACAATCCCTCAATTTATGTGGTTATCTAATTTTTAGTCACTTAATTTTAATTTATTAAAATAAAATTTCTCAATTTATGTGGTCATTTCATTATTGTCTAAAATGAAAAAGGATAAGTTACTATCTAAAAGATTTTTCTCCTCTGTCCAAATCATCTTTGAAGTTTTCAATTGTTTATATTTAACAAAAGAGGAGAATGTATCCTTGTATGCCTCCAATGATTAAGAACGTAGAGATGTAATTGTTGTACATATATGACAGGTCGTATAATGTTTGTTTTCTTATTCATGTACGTCTACTTGAAAAGTTTGAATGAGAAATGGTTAATCTTTCTTGATGCTCGTAAATTGTTATTCTTTATATCTCAAAATAGTTTCAATTAGCTAATTTAGCCAGCTCAAATTTTTTGTACTCCATTTGATAGACACTTGCTAGCTTATATGGGCGTGCAGCTCACTTTTAGGGCTACGTGCAATTTTGTATTTAAGTGATGCATATTTATTGAGTTGAGGTGTGAAATAAGCAAAAAAAAAAAAGTTTAGGTGTCTATTAGGACAAAATGCAATAATTCATGTGTCTGGAGATGTATTTAGCCTTTTTTTTTTTTATATACTTGTCACAGAAAGAATCTTTTATATATATATATATATATATAAAGCTTCTTAGAGTCAACCTTGGTTTTAGGATATAAGTGAGTTTTCTCACTTAGATTGGATCTATTATATATATATATATAAAAAAATCTATCAATGCATTGAGGCATATGATTTCAACCCTGTCAAATATTCAACACTGCTACCAAATATGAACAGGGCTTGGCCTTTCTTATGAGGATTATGGTATGCCCTCCTATTATCTTCATTTACATCCATGTAAATAATGAATTCTTGCCTCGTTAGTTATTACCAATTTGAATTTTATTTCTATCACCAATAAGATTTATGATGAGTGACTATCCATGTGATGTAGAAAAATAATTCTTAATAAACCATAATAATCATTAACATAATATGAATTATAAACATAAGATTCAACTATCACCTTAATAATGGATCTTGAACAAATAAATTCTCACGGATCTAAAAGCATACCTGATGCGAAGTTTAATTGAGTCATGGTAATGATTGAGAAAGACCTTTTGATTTAATAAACTAATTTCTCTCTCTTGACCCTTATTGATTCACACACAAAACTTTAGTAAAGGAAAACTTTCTTGAGATGACTATAATATCTTTAACTTTATAAAAGATAATTTGTGTATCTTTATGGATAGAGAGAGGACCAACTTACACACACACACACACACACACACACACACACATATATATATATATCCAAAATTTAATCTGGTACGTCTATCAAGTAATTTATAAACGATTAGGATTTACTTTAATTAAAGTAATCCTTGTACAATTAGGATTTGTATTAATTAAAGTAAATATCAATTAATATCGGGTCACATTAAAGGAATTAATTTTAGCCCATATGGTAATATTAATTACCAAGTAAAAATCTTATATTCTCCCACTTTGCATGATAATTAAGTGCTATAAACTTTAATAGTATAAACATCAGGCATACATGGAATAAACAAATCCTTTCCATAACATACTTCATAATTACCTTCCTATAATAAATTACTAAGTGTGCGTTATGGCAGTTATATATTGTTCAATCACATACTTCCTTCCATATACCATAACACTAGTAATTTACTATAGTAGGTTTATAATAGATAAATGTATATCACATCATGGTCCACAATAATATCTCAAAAGACTTTTTTTGTCATCATTCACTCAAAATATCATGGGTACATAATCATGAGAAATAGGAAATACTTTAATATATGTCAGAAACACATTAATGAGCTCAGAGTATCAAAGTCAATACATTACATGTTAATACAACCAAGACCCATTCTAAGAAAATGTTCTTTAAATGTCTTTGGTTGTGAACCCTTAATTAACGGATCTACTATCATGAGATCAATACTATTATACTCAATAGACACTCTTCATTTTTGAACTTCCTCCTTTAACGACAAAATACTTTAATTCCATATGCTTAGTACCTTTGGCATATTTGTTGTTCATGGAGAAAATATTGCTATGCAATTATCACAATAAATTCTTAATGGCTTGCTAATGGTGTTGACTATCTCAAGTCCTAAGATAAAATTTTGCATCCATAATGCCTGAATTATAACTTAAAACATGCTACAAATTCTACTTTCATAATGGATGAAGCAATGACAGACTGTATTTGACATTTTTTAATAATACTGTTCCTTCAGCTAATAGGGATCGGTAGCTAAAATAGATTTTTACTATTAACATATCTAGCAAAATCTGAATATGGGCATCCAACCACTTCTAAATGATTAGATCTCCTATAAGTGAGCATGAAATCTTTAATTCATTGCAGGTACCATAAAACTTTCTTTGCAGCTTTCTAGTGATCAATTTCAGGATAAGGAATTGTGCAGATTTGAGCATAAATTAAATTGCCCATAACTAAAGCATAAGGAATTGATTCTATTTTTTTATGTTTCACATCATTCTTTGCACATTGATTGGCACTAAATTTATCCCTTTTCTATAAGGGAACAATTTCTGCTAAATATTTATGCATATTAAATCTCTTTAGAATTCTATTAATACTTTCTGAAATAATCCTAACAGTTTTTGTGATCTATCATGGAAAATTTCTATTACAATCACAAAGGATGCCTCTTGTAACAGCCCGATCCTTCTCCAATTAGTATTGTCCGCTCTGGGCCGAAGCCCTCACGGTTTTAAAACGCGTCAATAGGGGTTAGGAACCTCCATCTTAAGAACCCAGCATCTCTCCCGTGTTTTGTCGATGTGGGATTTGCCTAGGGTGTTACAATCCACCCCCCTTATGGGACTCAGCGTCCTCGCTGAGGTTTGCCCCACCATCGTTCAAGTTTGCACGCGGAGCGGCTCTGATACCAAATTGTAACAGCCCAATCCTTCTCCAGTTAGTATTGTCTGCTTTGGCTCATGGGCCTCACGGATTTGTCCCTTGGGAGGTTTCATTCCCAAAAGCGCGCTAACCAGGTGAGGAAGGCTCCCACATATATGGCCCAAATCTTTTCTTCCCATTTCCGATGTGGGACACGAAGTTTCCACCCCAGTGCGTAGCTGGTTGAACAAGCACGTCCCAACCCCATCCCTGGGTCGTGACAAGCCCACCAGCTTCCGCCTGGTGCGTCCTCGCACCACACACCGTACTAGAGGGAGTCCAGCTCTGATACCAAATTGTAACAGCCCGATCCTTCTCCAGTTAGTATTGTCCGCTCTGGGCCGAAGCCCTCACGGTTTTAAAACACGTCAATAGGGGTTAGGAACCTCCATCTTATGAACCCAGCATCTCTCCCGTGTTTTGTCGATGTGGGATTTGCCTAGGGTGTTACACCTCTTCTATATATATCTTTTATTTCAAAATTCTTTGATCGAAAATCTTTAGTCTCACGTAATATAACCAAATAATTTGCAGTAAGTAAGATATCATCAGCATACATAATTAAGAAAATAAATATACTCCCATTGATCTTAAGATATATACATCAATCAATGACTTTTTCTTTAAATCAAAAGACTTTATGGCATCATTGAACTTAATATACCACTAGTGGAAAGATTACTTTAGTCTGTATATTGATTTCTTAAGTTTACACACCATACGACCTTTTTAAACCTTTAGGTTGGTCCACATAAACCTTTTTTTCAAGTTTTCCATTTCAAAATGTTGTTTTTACATCTATTTGGTGCAACTCTAAATCATAATGAGCCTCCACATAATAATTCTTAATGAGTCTAATTCTTTAAAACTGGTGAGAAAGTCTCTTTATAGTCAACACCATACTTTTGAGTATAACCCTTGGTAACAAGTCTTACTTTATATCATTTGACTTTACCATTCGAATTGCACTTGGTATTAAAGACCCATTTACACCCAACTCATTTAAATCCTTTAAGCAATTCGACGAAATCCCATACTTTATTCTATTCCATGGATTTTAACTCATCTTTCATAGCGTCTAACCACTTGTCAGACTCAGTGCTTTCCTATGGCTTATGAAAATGAAATTGAATCTTTATTGATTCTTTATGTTAAAATCTAACTCTTCTAAGTAACCCACATAATTATCAGCAATTACCAATCTCTTTTCTCTGTGAGATCTTCTTAATGGAATTTTTTTTTTTTTTGTGGTTCACATTCATAAGTTCTTCATAGGTTATGTAACGCCCTCACCATAGGTAGTCCGTACATTTTACTGTTCTGACGACTCATGTCTGTTCGGACAGTAAAAAAATGTCTGGAACTACACCTAAACTATAGTGAGGAGGCATAAATTGAAGGAATAATTGTTAAGAAAATATAGAAAAATAATTTTGGGACTAATTAAAGGTTTATTTCGGTAAAAATGACATTAAAGATGTTAAAAAAAATTTAGAGAAAATAAAATAAAATTTAGAGAATTTAGTAATTGGTACAAAAAAAATATAATAATAACCTGATGAGCACCCCAAAGGGTATTTTGGTCATTTCACCCATAGAGGTCAATTTTGACCTAAATATCAAATTAAAAATTGAGAGAATTAAAATAATTAAAATAAATTAAAATTATAAGTTTATGAATTTGAATTAGGAAAAGAAAAGAAGAAGAAAAGAAAAGAAAAGAAAAGGAAAAAAAAATGAAAAAGGCTTATGACATAAAATAAAAATAAGGTACAATAAAAATATGTACATAAATAGACACAAGAAGACAAATCCCACCAACTAGGTCTTCTTCTTCCTCTTCTCTTTCTCTTTTTGAGCTGGCTGCCATGGTGTTCTTTTCCACCATTTTTGCTCTGGCTTTGAGCTTGATTCCTCCTCATTTACCCATCAAAACCTATAGCTCACTTCACAAAAAATTTAGCCCACACCATAAGGAAGCTTTAGATACCCATAAGAAGAAGAAAGGTTAAAGTTTGAAGTGGGTCACAAGAGGTTAGTGCACTAATCCCTCTTCTTCTCTTTATTAAACATGAAAAGCATGTTTAGCCAAGCATAAATATCATTAAAACAAAAAGAAAATCTAGAGGAAAGAACCCTTGAATTTTTGGCAGCCATGGAACTTGAAGTTTATTGCTTTTAAGTGATGAAAAATGGTTCCATGAGAATGTGTGATAAGTTGAAATGTTTGGGTGTTTGATTGTGTAGTGTTTGTGAAAATTTAAAACTTTGAAAATTAGGGTTTGTGTAAATGCTTGAGGACTTGGTGTAAATGTTGAAATTGACCTATTAAGTTGAGATTGTTGCTTATAGAAGTGTATTGCGTGCAAATTGAAGTAAGGAAGTTGAAGGAATTGAGATATTGGGAGTGTTCAATTTTCTAAAGGTTTGAACTCAATGAGTCCAGTGGGTTTATTAACCCATAACTGAAAATGTGTGACTCCAATTGGTATGAGGCCAATTGGAGGTGAAAATGAACTCAAAATAGCCCATTTTCATGTAGACACCATGCCCAAATTTGGCCAAAATCATGACCAATTCTCTGCCCAAACCTGGATGACTAAACATTGAAACTCATAAAATGACCAAATGAACAGTACGTGTTCATTTGATCATAACTCTCTCTATACTTGTCCAAATGACCAAAAATTACATCAATGGAAAGCTTAGACATAGGGCTACACTTTTAATGAAGACCACTTGACCCAGTTTTACTTTTAACCAAATCAAATTGTTAGCACAATTTGAGTCAAAAAAACTGCCAACCCAGAAAATGACCAAATGAACAGTACGTGTTCATTTGGTCATAACTCTCTCTATACTGGTCCAAATGATCTAAAATTGCATCAATGGAAAGCTTAGACATAGGGCTACACTTTTAATGAAGACCACTTGACCCAGTTTTGCTTTTAACCAAATCAAATTATTAGCACAAATTGAGTCACTAAAACTGCTAACCCAAAAAATGACCAAATGAACAGTATGTGTTCATTTGGTCATAACTCTCTCTATACTGGTACAAATGACCTAAAATTACATTAATGGAAAGCTTAGACATAGGGCTACACTTTTCATGAGGACCACTTGACCCAGTTTTGCTTTTAACCAAGTCAAATTGTTAGCACAAGTTGAGTCACTAAAACTGCCAACCCAGAAAATGACCAAATGAACAATACGTGTTCATTTGGTTGTAACTCTCTCTATACTGGTCCAAATGACCTAAAATTATATCAATGGAAACATGATACTTAGGGCTACAACATTGATTTAGACACCTTTTGTAACACCCTAGGCAAATCCCACATCGACAAAACACGGGAGAGATGCTGGGTTTATAAGTTGATGGTTCGTAACTCCTAGTGACGCGTTTTAAAACCGTGAGGGCTTCGGCCCAGAGCGGAAAATATCACTAGTGGGCCGAGCCATTACATTTGTGGTATCAGAGCCGCTCCGCGTGCAACCTTGAACGATAGTGGGGCAAACCTCAGCGAGGACGCTGAGTCCCATAAGGGGGGTGGATTGTAACACCCTAGGCAAATCCCACATCGACAAAACACGGGAGAGATGCTGGGTTCATAAGTTGATAGTTCGTAACCCCTATTGACGCGTTTTAAAACCGTGAGGGCTTCAGCCCAGAGCGGACAATATCACTAGTGGGTCGGGCCATTACATTTGTGGTATCAGAGCCGCTCCGCGTGCAACCTTGAACGATGGTGGGGCAAACCTCAGCGAGGACGCTGAGTCCCATAAGGGGGGTGGATTGTAACACCCTAGGCAAATCCCACATCGACAAAACACGGGAGAGATGCTTGGTTTATAAGTTGATGGTTCGTAACTCCTAGTGACGCGTTTTAAAACCGTGAGGGCTTCGGCCCAGAGCGGACAATATCACTAGTGGGCCGAGCCATTACATTTGTGGTATCAGAGCCGCTCCGCGTGCAACCTTGAACGATGGTGGGGCAAACCTCAGCGAGGACGCTGAGTCCCATAAGGGGGGTGGATTGTAACACCCTAGGCAAATCCCACATCGACAAAACACGGGAGAGATGCTGGGTTCATAAGTTGATAGTTCGTAACCCCTATTGACGCGTTTTAAAACCGTGAGGGCTTCAGCCCAGAGCGGACAATATCACTAGTGGACCGGGCCATTACATTTGACCATTATGTGTACTTTATTGTTTTTAAATTTCATAAATCTATTTCCTTTCTTTTCTTTTCTTTCCTTTCTTTTCTTTTCTTTCCTTTTCTTTTCTTTTCTTTTCTTCTTCTTTCTCTTCTCATTTTTCAATTTCAAATTCATAAAATTAATTTATGTTAATTATTCTATTTCCAAATTTTAATTTGACATTTAAGTCAAAATTCACATCTAGGGGTGAAATGACCAAAATGCCTTTCATGGTGCATATCGGGTTATTTTTATTATTTTTGTACCAAATAAATAAATTCTCTAAATTTTATTTTATTTCTCAAAATTTTTCCTATATTTTTTTAATATTTATTTCATTAATTTATGCCTCCTCACTATAGTTTAAGTGTAGTTCCAGACATTTTTATTGTCCGTACAGACATTAGTCATCAGAACAGTAAAATGTACGGACTACCTTTGGTGAGGACGTTACAATTCTTCCTCTAAATAAAATTTCGTCCTCGAAATTTACATGTGTAATTAATCGAGGACCGCTATCTCCTTGTCTTTTCGCCTTTTTGTGTTATAATACTTTACTTTTTCTTTAGTCTGTCTTATTAATCTTAGTTCTACAATCCTATCCTTATCTCGATTTATTATTGGAAATACGTAGCTCTACACAATAGTCCTAAGTCGATTGCATAGTTACCACGGTATATCCCAATAGACTATCTCTTTTTTTTTTTTTTTTTTTCAACCAGTTCTGTGCTCATCTTCTTTCATCTCACATACAGCCCCCTTCTCATTTCCATCTATTATCTTTAACACGATCCTTTTCGGTTGATAATCTATAATCATCTGGTGACCTAAAGGGTTGGTGACAAGTATGTCATCTTCTGACCCATCTATTGGTATCCTCTTTCAACAGGAGGTACAATGCATATATAGGGGTGAACATAATTAGGGTCTATCAATACATACTTAAAGGTATTATAATTAGAGAATGTACCTCTAACAACGTCTACTAGGTCTGGCTCCTCTCGAGCCATAGTGTACACACAGGGTGCTACTTCAACCTCGGGTTGTTCTATAGTCTCAGAAGCTCTCTGTGATGTACTAGCTATCTCTGGTCTCATTGGTCTTCTACCCCTCTGTACTGTGGGGGCAGACCTCTGAGTCTGTGGTGGAGCTGTGGGAGCACTCCTCCGTGGGCAATCTCTCAAAAAATGCTCTATGGACCCATATCTGAAACATCCACCCGTTAGCAATCTACACTTTCCTCTGTGGTTCTTCCCACAATGTGTACAAACTGGCATCGGGATTGATCTCCGTGCTATAGGACCCACAGAATTGTCAATTGATACACTCATCTGACCTCCTCTCCTCGGGTAAATCGGAACCTCTGCCTCTGTTCTCTTCGAATCGACCCTCGGCACTTCGGTCTCTTGCTCTCTGTAGCAATCGCGTTGGGATCGCCAGGTCCAGACCCTCTCTTGCGCTGCCTGTCCCTCCTGAACTGCTCATCATTTCTAACTCTCTCTATTGGGGTCCTATATACTGGCTGGGGAGGTGGTGGCATAGCTCTGGTGACCTGACAGAGCAATTGAGTCATTTGCTCTAGGAAGGCTTGCTGTGTCCTTACTAAAGTACCCAACGATGGTTCTGCTCTACTGCTACTGCGCCCCTGACTACACGCAGGTGCAGGTGCGTGACTCTCTACTTCCTCCTCTATCGGTTCTGGAGGTCCGTGCTCTGAAGGATCAGATGCCATCGATCCTATAAAACAGACAAAGAAACAGATCTGTATTAGTGTCACCTCGACTCTATCTAAAGGCCCATGCATGTGATGCAACTATTTCTTTCTATCCATCTAGGTCTAGGACCGCCTAAACCTCTGCTCTGATACCACTAAATGTGACGCCCCTTACCCGTCTATTGTATAGCCGAGCAAGAAGTGCCACATTCGGTGCCGGAGCACCCTATCTTGTCTTGTCATGTCTATTGTAAATTTTAATGTCCTTTAAATCAGGTAATTTACGTGTAGAAATTTTTTTTTTTTTTTATATCTTATTTTTGTGGAGACCCGAACAGATCCTCCTCTATTTTATTAGCATCTGGCGGGTTCCACTATCACCTGTTAACATATTCATAGTCATCTCACATATTTCCATATCATATTCTCTTTTATCATATCATTCGCAACTATTTATGAGATCTCAAAATGAAGTGTCATCTATTGCATTCATATTGAAATTCATAGATAATAAATTATAAGTTTTCATTTCAAGTCCAAAATAAAATACATCATAAACTAGTAATTACATAATGACTAGACATAATGAACCAAAATACTAGGCTACACATGGGCCCTATCAAAATACAAAAGACTGATGAGGTGACTCGACGGTGGCGATCCGGTCGAAACTCTGTCCGAATACTCGTATGGCGGCCTTGATCTTTCGCACTACGCGATGGAAAACCAACGCGCTAAGCATAACGCTTAGTGGTGCATAATTTATAATAATAATAATTAAACAATTGAAATAATATTTACAAATCATAAATTCTGGGTCTTTTACATTTTTTTACACTTTGGAATCAATTAAAATTATTGGGGTCTTTCCTGTTTACTTATTGTATATTCAGTATTAATTAATTATTATCAATGCCCAAGAATCCTATAACAAATTATAAAAGCTGGATACACGGGAGTATACGGGTTAGACAGCCATATGTCTACCCTGTATACATCCTGTCAAGCACGAGGCCACCGTCGCACGGACTACCATTGTCGGGCTTGTAAAGCCGTAAATAAAGTAGGCACAATGGCCGCAAGTAGGCATATAGCCTGTAGAACAATCATATCAGACATGTATTGTCAGTTCATGATTTGCTCTATAAGCAGTACTGCTATCTGTGGTCCCTAATTGGTATACCAATTTATCCAAACTAAATAAATAAGTCTAGGTATACTATGGGCAATTAAACATTTTTAATTATTTTAGCACTATTCACTGTTACTATTTTCTAGTACTGTTCATTGGTACCATTAATTTCATATTAATGGGACATTAGTCCCAATTTACATATTCATATCATTTTTAATATTTAATTATCCTTATGAGTATTTTAATTATTATATATAGCATTTTTCCCATGAACCTTTCTTTAGGTTCATGTTGATGTGTTATCTTTATTTAGGAATTTGACTAGGTTAGGATATCTATTTAGTCACACTTCCTTCATAACAATTGTTCCTCTATGTTTAAACTTGAATTTCAGTTTTTAAATCACTGAATTTGGAGTTATAGAACTCAAGTTATGGTCAAAATACCATAACTGGTCCCTTTGCCTCTAAGCTGTCCACAATTTACAATTTCTAGTCAATAAACTTTGACCAGTCATTTGATCATTTTATGGTCATTTTTAGACTTACGTTCCTTCACAAGATATGTTCCTCTATGTCTTAGGGACTCCCAGGTACAATTTCATAATTTTTCAAGCTTGGTATAGTGAGTTATGGTCAATGTATTAACCTGGACTCTCAGTCCTATAAGGGCAAAAATTAACTTCAGGGCAGTATGTTTGACCCTCTTTTTAGGGTCTTTACACTTAGAATTTGGCAAAGGTGTCTAAATCAATATTGTATCCCTAAGTATCATGTTTCTACATCATATTGGCAAATCTCAAATGGAATTTCCTAGTGGGAGTTATGGCCAAATGAACACACAGGTATCAAATGGCATTCTGGGTTCAACTTAACATTTTCTAGATTTCAATTCCTAACTTTGGCTAATATTTTCCCTAGGATGCAATGGTTTCTAGAGCTTGGTCAAAACATAAAAATTGTTGTGCTATGTCTTATAAAACTTTTGGCACTAGTTTCACTCAATTTGCAGCTTTGGAGACCAAGTTATGGCATTTTTGCCAAAACTGGTCAAGCATACCAAAGGAACAGTATTTTGGTCATTTTCTGGGTTGGCAGTTTCAGTGACCCAACTTGTGCTAATAATTTGAATTGGTTAAAGGCAAAACTGGGTTAAGTGGTCTTCATGAAAAGTGTAGCCCTATGTCTAAACTTTCCATGGGTAAAATTTTAGGTCATTTGGACCAGTATAGAGAGTTATGACCAAATGAACACGTACTGTTCATTTGGTCATTTTCTGGGTTGGGTTGCAGGGAAATCCGAATTTGGACAGTATTTAGGTCAAGTTTTGGACAGAATTTGGGCATGGTTTCTTCATGGAAAATGGGCTATTTTGGGTCTAGTTTCACCTCCAATTGGCCTCATACCAATTGGGGTCACACAATTTTATTTATGGCCTAAAATGTACACTGCCCTCAACAAACACAACCTGCAGAAAATTGACACTTCCAAAACTCAACCTCCTCCAACTTCCTTACTTCAATTTGCATGCAATACACTTCTATAAGCAACAATCTCATCCCAATAGATCAATTTCAACATTTTACACAAAGTCCTCAACATTTACACAAACCCTAGTTTTCAAAGTTTCAAATTTACACAAACACTACACAATCAAACACCCAAACATTTCAACTAATTACACATTCTCATAGAACCATTTTTCATCACTTAAAAGCAATAAATTTCAAGTTCCATGGCTGCCAAAAATTCAAGGGTTCTTTCCTCTAGATTTTCTTTTGTTTTAATGGTATTTATGCTTAGCTAAACATGCTTTTCATGTTTAATAAAGAGAAGAAGAGAGGATTAGTGCACTAACCTCTTGTGACCCACTTCAAACTTTAATCTTTCTTCTTCTAATGGGTATCTAAAGCTTCCTTATGGTGTGGGCTAAATTTTTGTGAAGGGGTCTATGGGTTTTGGGAGGAGAAAGCTTGGAAAATCAAGCTTTAAGAAGAACAAAAATGGAGGGAGGAGACACTAAGGAGACGGCAAGGAGGGAGAGAGAAGAGGAAGAAGAAGAGGGTTGGTGGGTTTTGTCTCTTGTGGGTATTTATATATATATTTATGTGTACTTTATTGTTTTTAAATTTCATAAATCTATTTCCTTTCTTTTCTTTTCTTTCCTTTCTTTTCTTTTCTTTCCTTTTCTTTTCTTTTCTTTTCTTCTTCTTTCTCTTCTCATTTTTCAATTTCAAATTCATAAAATTAATTTATGTTAATTATTCTATTTCCAAATTTTAATTTGACATTTAAGTCAAAATTCACATCTAGGGGTGAAATGACCAAAATGCCTTTCATGGTGCATATCGGGTTATTTTTATTATTTTTGTACCAAATAAATAAATTCTCTAAATTTTATTTTATTTCTCAAAATTTTTCCTATATTTTTTAATATTTATTTCATTAATTTATGCCTCCTCACTATAGTTTAAGTGTAGTTCCAGACATTTTTATTGTCCGTACAGACATTAGTCATCAGAACAGTAAAATGTACGGACTACCTTTGGTGAGGACGTTACACCTTTGCCAAATTCTAAGTGTAAAGACCCTAAAAAGAGGGTCATACATACTGCCCTGAAGTTGGTTATTGCCCTTATAGGACTGAGAGTCCAGGTTAATACACTGACTATAACTCACTATACCAAACTTGAAAAATTATGAAATTGTACCTGGGAGTCCCTAAGACATAGAGGAACATATCTTGTGAAGGAACCTAAGTCGAAAAATGACCATAAAATGATCAAATGACTGGTCAAAGTTTATTGACCAGAAATTGTAAATTCTTGACAGCTTAGAGGCAAAGAGACCAGTTATGGTATTTTAACCATAACTTGAGTTCTATAAATCCAAATTCAGTGATTCAAAAACTGAAATTCAAGTTTAAAGATAGAGGAGAATTTATTATTGAGGAAGTGTGATCAAATAGACATCCTAACCTAGTCAAATTCCTAGATAAAATAACACATCAAAATGAACCTAAAGAAAGGTTCATGGGAAAAATGCTATATATGATAATTAAAATACTCATAAGGATAATTAAATATTAAAAATGATATGAATATGTAAATTGGGACTAATGTCCTATTAAAATGAAATTAATGGTACCAATGAACAGTACCAGAAAATCATAACTGTAACACCCTAGGAGATGCTGGGTTCATAAATTGATAGTTCCTAACCCCTATTGACGCGTTTTAAAACCGTGAGGGCTTTGGCCCAGAGCGGACAATATCACTAGTGGGCCGGGCCATTACATTTGTGGTATCAGAGCTGCTCCGCGTGCAACCTTGAACGATGGTGGGGCAAACCTCAGCGAGGACGCTGAGTCCCATAAGGGGGGTGGATTGTAACACCCTAGGCAAATCCTACATCGACAAAACACGGGAGAGATGCTGGGTTTATAAGTTAGTGGTTCGTAACTCATAGTGACGCGTTTTAAAACCATGAGGGCTTCAGTCCAGAGTGGACAATATCACTAGTGGGCCGGGCCATTACATTTGTGGTATCAGAGCTGCTCCGCATGCAACCTTGAACGATGGTGGGGCAAACCTCAGCGAGGACGCTGAGTCCCATAAGGGGGGTGGATTGTAACACCCTAGGCAAATCCCACATCGACAAAACACGGGAGAGATACTGGGTTCATAAGTTGACAGTTCGTAACCCCTATTGACGCATTTTAAAACCGTGAGGGCTTCGGTCCAGAGCGGACAAAATCCACCCCCCGTATGGGACTCAGCGTCCTCGCTGAGGTTTGCCCCACCATCGTTCAAGGTTGCACGCAGAGCAGCTCTGATACCACAAATGTAATGGCCCGGCCCACTAGTGATATTGTCCGCTCTGAGCCGAAGCCCTCACGGTTTTAAAACGCGTCAATAGGGGTTAGGAACTATCAACTTATGAACCCAGCATCTCTCCCGTGTTTTGTCGATGTGGGATTTGCCTAGGGTGTTACATTCCACCCCCCTTATGGGACTCAGCGTCCTTGCTGAGGTTTGCCCCACCATCGCTCAAGGTTGCACGCGGAGTGGCTCTGATACCACAAATGTAATGGCTCAGCCCACTAGTGATATTGTCCGCTCTGGGCCGAAGCCTTCACGGTTTTAAAACGCGTCAATAGGGGTTACAAACTGTCAACTTATGAACCCAGCATCTCTCCCGTGTTTTGTCAATGTGGGATTTGCCTAGGGTGTTACAATAACAGTAAATAGTGCTAAAATAATTAAAAATGTTTAATTGCCCATAGTATACCTAGACTTATTTATTTAGTTTGGATAAATTGGTATACCAATTAGAGACTACAGATAGCAGTACTACCTACCGAGAAAATCATGAACTGACAATATGTAACACCCTAGGCAAATCCCACATTGGCAAAACACGGGAGAGATGCTGGGTTTATAAGTTGGTGGTTCATAACCCCTAGTGATGCGTTTAAAACCGTGAGGGCTTCGGCTCAGAGCGGACAATATCACTAGTGGGCCGGGCTGTTACATTTGTGGTATCAGAGCCACTCCGCATGTAACCTTGAGCGATAGTGGGGCAAACCTCAGCGAGGACACTGAGTCCCATGAGGGGGTTGGATTGTAACGCCCTAGGCAAATCCCACATCGGCAAAACACGGGAGAGATGCTGGGTTTATAAGTTGGTGGTTCATAACCCCTATTGACGAGTTTTAAAACCATGAGGGCTTTAGCCTAGAGCGGACAATATCACTAGTGGGCCGGGCCGTTACACAATATATATCTGGTATGATTGTTCTACAGGTTATATGCCTACTTATTGGCCATTGTGCCTACTTTATTTCTGGCTTTACAAGCCTGATAGCGGGTCTCATACCTAACAGACGTATACTGGACAGACATACGGCTGTCTAACCAGTATGCACCAGTGCATCCAGCTTTTATAATTTGTTATAGGTTTCTTGGGCATTGAAAATAATTAATTAAGATTGAATATACAATAAGTAAACAGAAAAGATCCTGATAAATTAAATTGTTCCCAAAGTGCAATAAAAATGTAAAAGACACAGAAATTATGAATTTACCATTATTATTTCAATTGTTAAATTATTGTTATTATAAATTATGCACCACTAAGCATTATGCTTAGCGCGTTGGCTTTCCATCGCGTAGGTACTGGAGATCAGTCCCAGCAGCCGCAGCAGCAGCAGTAGTAGTGCTCACACAGAGACCGATCAGATCTACTAGTGTTTACTAGTCACCTCTACAGTTGTATTTTGGTAGGGCCCATGTATATACTAGTATTTTGGTTCATTATGTTTAGTCATGATGTAATTACTAGTTTATGATGTATTTCATTTTGGACTTAAAATTAAACTTGAGATTGAAATGAAAACTTGTAATTTATTATTTATGAATTTCTATATGAATGCAATAGATGATACTTCATTTTTACATCTCATAAATAATTATAAATGATATGATACAAGAGAATATGATATGGAAATGTGTGAAATGAATATGGACATGTTAACAGGTGATTAGTGGAAACCCGCCAGATGCTAATAAAACAGGGAAGGCTGTGTCCGGGTCTCCACAGAAATAAGATATATATAAAAAAAAAATTCTACACATGGAATACATGTTTTAAATGATATCAAAAGTTTACAATAGATATGATAAAATAAGATAGGGTGCTCCGGTACCGAATGTGGCACTTCTTGCTCGGCTGTACAGTAGACGGGTAAGGGGTGTCACAGGTTAGTTTCTTAAGGTTGTGTTTCATCATCATGTTATGTAGCATTGTTAGAACATTTAACAACTGCTAGAACAACACATGGAGTAGGGGTGGATATAGAAATATTAATAGGCATAAAAAAATCAACTTTAATTTCCTTTATATTTGTATCCTGTCTTTTAACACTCCCATTAACTTCATCATTTTTCAAGAAATCTAGCATTACCCGTTTTCACAATTTTCGGACTATGGTTTAGAATATAAAACCTATACTCTTTTGATTTCTCTAGATGATTAGTAAAGTATCCACTTATCATTTAAGAATCTAATATCTTTTCATGCATGTAGATTATAAATTCTTGTTTTCTCTCAACAATCTAAACATACAAGTGCTTTAAACTAGGTTTCCTTCTAGTCCCAATTCATAAGGTGTTTTGAGACTGCCTTATTAGGAACCCTATTTAACTAGTATACAGTAATTTTAAGTTCATACATCCACAAAGATGTAGGTAAAGAAGAGTTATTCATCATACTCCTAACTATATTCATTAAAGTCTGATTTCCCTTTTAGCCACCCCATGCACATACACTATGACTTTCTAAGAACTTTACAAATGGACTAAGACATATTGTCCCAATTTATTATGTTTTCCATAGTATTCACTACCTCTATCTAACCTTATTATTTTCACATTTCTATCTAATTACCTTTCAACCTTAACTTTTAGTACATCTATTGATTGAGATTTTTCATTAAATGTATCTATAACGTAAAAAATCATCAATAAAGAAGAGTTATTCATCATTAGCCACCCCATACACATACGCCATGACTTTCTCAGAACTTTACAAATGGACCAAGACTTAGTGTCCCAATTCTTTATGTTTCCCATAGTATCCACCACCTCTATCTAAACTTATTATTTCACCTTTCTATCTAATTACCTTTCAACCTCAACTTCTAGTATATCTATTGATTGAGATTTTTATTAAATATATCTATAACTTAAAAAATTATCAATAAAAGCGATTAGGTATTTTTTTCCACCAAAAGATGGAGTATCAAAAGGTTTACATATGTCGGTGTGTATTATTTTAAGAAGCTTACTGCTTCTTGTCGCTTCTTTCTTATTGTGTTTAGTTTGTTTTCTCTTAATGCAATCAACACACATCAAGATCAATAATATCTAAACTTAGTAGAATTCCATTCTTTATTAACTTTCTAATCTTTTGTTGGATATGTGACCTAAACGCTTATGCCACAAGAAAGCAGAATTCTCATTTAGTCTACTATGCTTAATTCCAATATTGCTATAAGTGACAATCAAGGATTCAACAAAATTATCACTAGGTTTCAGTCTATATAGACCATCAGTAAGAATTCTAGAAATAATAATGGAATTATCTTTATTACTAAATAAACTGAAACATCTATGCTCAAATTCATCAAGTTTTAAAACAAAAATGACATTCCTAGAAATTGAAGGCACATAGAGGGTTTGTAATAGGTCTAATTAATAGCCATTATCTAAGATCAAATGGTTAGTCTCTATGCATTCAATTGGAGCCTTCATATGGTTCTCCATAAATAGGAAGTTTTAGTTGGGTTTTCGATTTGGATTGTAAGGAATCCTTTTGTCACATTGGATACATAAGTAGTAGTACTAAAATCAAACCACCAAGTATTATTAGGAACTTCAAATAAGTTTAATTTGAAACATACATAAGCATAAACATTACCTTTCTTTTCAAATCAACCTTTATCTTTCTAGCAATCTTTCTGATAGTATTCTACTACCATTTATTCCTTTTCCTCACCTTAAGTAACATTTGAAGATCTTTTCCTTTTCTACTTAAACTTCTAGGCTTTAACTTTAAGTCCTTCATCAGCTTCTTGACCCATAATGATGACAAAATGAGTTCCTTAATTCTTTAGTCTTGTTTCCTCCTAAACTAGTTTACTAGCCAATTCATTACCATTCCACTTATCCTTAATAGTGTTGTAA
Organism: Hevea brasiliensis; assembly: GCF_030052815.1. Classification (NCBI taxonomy): domain Eukaryota; kingdom Viridiplantae; phylum Streptophyta; class Magnoliopsida; order Malpighiales; family Euphorbiaceae; genus Hevea; species Hevea brasiliensis. Next base: position 20,185 of record NW_026615168.1, read on the forward strand.
TTAATTTGAAATGGCCCATATTCAGGAGATAATGAGTTTAGAATAAACTACACCAAGAAGGAATTATCAACCACCATCCTTAAGGTTTCTAGTTTTGCCGCAGTATCACTCATTCCAATAATGTGCTCTTGCATACTCTTCGATCCATCATACTTCATGGTCATGAGTTATGCTATTAGAATACTAGCAAGTGACTTAATTTCAGAATGGAACATATATTTCATAAGTTTAAGGTTCACAAGTTTAAGGTATTCTTTTGCATTTTTAGTTTATGGAATTGTAGTCCTTATGTTGCTGGCAATAATCAATCACAAAAAACAAAAGGCTTAATTTGTTTAACTATTCCCATTACTTATGGTCAAACTTCTCTTCCTAACTGCTTGTATCCATAATAGTAGTGAGTTAGTTTTCCAATAATGCCAAGTTAAGGTCCAAGATACCAAAATGGAACTTGATTTGCTTAGACCATTCAAAGAAGCTCAATCTATTAGAACAATGAAAGATTAAGCTTGCGAATGAAGAGAAACAACTGCAATATGATATTTATATGCTCAAAATAGATTTAGATAATTTTAATAGTTAAAGATACTATAGTTCTCTTTTGGGTAGATACTATAACATATTATCCTAAATTAAATACCTTTAAACTTGATTGGATAATAATTAACTTACATCAAATATACATATTGTCTTTGGACATCCAATATATATTTAATAAGATATTATTGTCCTCATAATTTTTACTATTCATAGAATAATTGATTTACCTTTAGGTAAAATCCTTATGTTCTAATGACTAGCGAATATCAATTAATCCATTTTTTATCATAGGCATCTATTAGTATGGATAGTTGATAATTTTATATACATGTAAATATCATTCATAGTTCGGCCACTTTGGTGACTAACAAACTAAAACAAATATCATAAGGAACGCATATAAATTATATATCCTAATAAACCTAATATTTGTTCATTTATTAGGTTTAGTTACAAATCTTAATTAGATTGCGTAGAAAACATAATTTTTTTCTTCCTTTCCTTACTTTCAGGAGAACATGTTCCCAAAAGAATTATTCTTTCCAACATATTTTCTTCATCATGTTGAACTTTCATGGCCTAATTAAATTTGGGCCAAACTTTAATTAATTAATTTTAAGCATCTTCCATTACAAACACATTTTCATGTAGTTTGAAATTCATGGCTAAAATAATTAAGCCACTTTGATATATAATTTTTTTTCTTTTAATTTCTTTCTTTTGAGAGAACTTGATCTCAAACTTAAATCTCTTTGTGACATGATTTTTTATCGTGTTAATAATCCTCATGCCCAAAATTTAATTTGGTCAAATTTTAATGCTATTATTATTACTATTTTAATCATTAACTTTAATCATAAAACATTCACGATCTACACTTTAATTCTACCTAGATCTTACATCAAGTAAGAACATTAACATCATGTTCATCATCATAAATTTGATAGAGAAATTTAATTATTCAAAATCTAGGCCTCTAATACCATATGTAAAAAAAATAATTCTTAATATGCCATAACTATCATAAACATAATATAAATCATAAACATAAGATTTAACTATTACCCTAATAATAGATCTTAAACAAATAAATTCTCATAGATCTAGAAAGTATACCTGACGTGAAGTTTAATTGAATCATGGTAATAATTGAGAAAAACCCTTTGATTCAATAAACTGATTTCTCCCTCTTGACCATTCTTGATTTACACACAAAACTTTAGTGATGGAAGACTTTCTTGAGATCACCCTAATATCTCTGACTTTATGAAAGAGAATGTATGTATCCTTATGAGTAGAGAGAGAAACAGCTTATATATATATATATATATCCAAGATTTAATCTAGTGTATCCATCAAGTAATTCATATACGATTAGAATTTACTTTAATTAAAATAATCCTTATATAATTAGGATTTGTCTTAATTAAAGTAAATATCAATTAATAACAGGCCACATTAAAGGGATTGATTTTGGCCCATATGGTAATATTAATTACCGGGCAAAAATGTTACATGTGAAAGTGTGAATGTATTTATCGTGTGAATTTATATAGTTTCAATAGAAAGCCAAAAATTTGATGTAGTTCAAAAAGGAAAACAATTGAATTTTAAAAAGAAAAATTTAGTATTTAGTCCTTAAGTTTTGATCGATATTATAACTTGATCCCTATGTTTCACATTCTAAGCTCTGCTCTCCTCCATGCACATGGCGTGCACGAGCCGACTATCACAAAGGCTGAGGTTTTCTAATGTGAAAAAGAAAATGATATAGCACAACAGAGCAAATGGTGCCAATACAATGCCAATCTGCTACCAAATCACTTTGACTTGCATGTTGCACCTCCACCAACCTACGTATGAAATCATTATTATTATTAATTATCATCTTACCATAATTTGGATTATATCCTTTTTAAAAAACCCTTAATTATAATTATATAATTCCAATTCAACCTAAGAAATAAACAACAAAAAACCACTTATTTATTATTGGGGCTTCTTGTGTCCATGACAAATCGGATAGTACACTTTTAAGATCATTGTAGAAGAAAATTTAATTTAAATGTGAGTAAACTGACTCAAGTGCATAAGTATTAAGTTAGAAGGTGAAGGGTTGAAAAGAGGTAGGGAGAGGACTAAGTTGACGTGGAAAGAAGTAATATCACAGGATTTACAAGTTTTGGATATTGAGATGTATTGAGTGGCGAATCTATTCCTATAAAGGAGAGGTCAATTGAGCCCCCGTTTTTCTCAAGTCATCCTTAGATATTTATATATTGGTTTAAATTGACTCCTCATAAATTTAAATATTGAACTCTCTTTTTTTTTAATGGAGAAATTAATTGACCTCTATATATTGAGTAAATTATTGTGTTTGTAGTGTATATGTACCTTCACCCATAAAAGTGTGAGTCTCATCTTTCTAAATTTAAAATTTAATTGCTTTTATATAAATATTCAGCATACTATTTTTTAGTATACTAAATTTATTATATAATTTGACTATATATTGACCTCGATTTTTTTTTAATCCATCAATGGATAGACTTAGTGTATAATAAAGCTAAATGATGAAAAGATGAAAAAAAATATTATATAGCTGATTTCAATTATTTTTTAATTCATACTTGCTTGTTATTGTTGTTGTAATGCAAATAAACTCACAAAAATTACACGGATAGAGACTCAACATTTTGATCTAATACAAATTGAATCTAGGCAAGGATTAAGATTAGGGTCAATTACGATAATGATGGCTAAAGAAGGAAAGGAAAAAATTGAAAACCAATGTAGAGAAGGAGAGACAGCTGACATATGCCAATAATGAGGAAACGGTTAAACAACGCCATGGATAATATAGACTGATAAGATTGACAGATACTCATTTCTAGAACCTTCCATTTTGGCCTATTAATATAGCTATAAACAGCATATTCTCACTAAAAAAAAACCCTTATAAAAAGAAATTAGATAAGAGTATTAGATAAAGAATATTATAAAAAAATCTTCCATTTTGGCGTATTAATAGGCGGCTAGAGATGCAATAACATTTTGATCTAATACAAAATGAATCTAGGCAAGGATCAAGATTAGGGTCAATTATGATCACGATGGCTAAAGAAGGAAAGGAAAAAATTGAAACATATGCCAATAATGAGGAAATGGTTAAACAATGCCATGGATAATGTAGACTAATAAGATTGACAGATTGATACTTATTTCTAGAACCTTCCATTTTGGCCTATAAATATAGCTGTAAACAGCATAATCTCACAAAAAAAAAAAAAGATGAGAGTATTAGAAACTCATAATCTCTGAAAGTTGAGTGAGGATGAAAGCCTACATTCAATTTTAATGAAGCTTTTGGCAGCCCTCTACCTATCTCTCCTTTGTGCGTCACAAAATTTTGATTTCTTCTACTTTGTTCAACAGGTAAATTAATCAGTTAATAGTTAAGCTTCATAATTGATTTGAGTTTTTTTTTTTTTTTTAATTATTCATACTGTGATACAAAGCAAAGTTGCTGCTACCCAACCACTAGAAAACCTGCTACTGATTTTGGCATTCATGGGATTTGGCCTAATTGCAAGGATTGGAATTATCCACCAAGTTGTAGTTTGTAATCTTTTCAATCAAAATAAGGTAACTCCCTATTCTTAATTGACTTTTTTTTTCTTTAAACTTTATTAAGTGTATTGATTCACTATGATGAACAATATTAAAGTGCATCACTTTTTTGTTATAAAATTTTTACGTTTGGTTATTTTTTATATTTAATTTATTCACTTATTATAATCATTATGGCATTATAAGAGTCTATTTGATATTATTATTTGAGCTCATACTGAGAAAAAAAAAACTTATCTAAAAAATGAATATTTATTAAGAATCTTTAATTAAGTTATATTTTGTATTGAGTAAAAATGAGAGGAAAATGATAGGGGAAGAGAAAAAAAAAAAAAAAAAAAAAAGGAAGACAATTCTCTTATTTTGTTGGAAGGAAAAATGAAGGTGGAGAAATTGAAATTGCATTTATTTTGTAAGAAGGAAAATATGAAAAGAAGAAAATTTATTTGAATTTGTATGGAAAGCTATTTTATTTTTTGCCCAAATTGAGCGGAAAATAGTGGAAAGCAGCATTAATTTTTTCTGTTTTCTCTCTATGCCCTTTTTTCCTCCAATAATCATTCTTTAATATAATTTGATTTATTCAATATAAGCATAACCGTAAAAATGTAATACTTTTCTTTTCTCACTTTTATTTCTATCAAAACATGAAAAATCACTTCTTTTCCTTTTATTTTCTTTCCTTTGTATATGGATTTTACTTTCCATATAATTCCCCTCACTTTTTCTTCCTTAAGTTTCCTATTTGCACAGAAATCAAAGTTGGGAAAGTAGAAGTGATAGGAATTATAAGGAAAATAAAATCCCTACTGAAATGAAAATTATTATTTTCCATATTTATAAGGAAAATCTTTTCCATAGGAAAAAGAAGGAAAGGAAGTCATTTATTTATTTTCCATGTTTGAATGAAAAAAAAGTGAAAAGAAAAAATTATTATATTTTACAACTATGCCCATATTGAAGAAATAAAATTATATTAAAGAATAACTATTTGAGGAAAAAAGGGTATAGAGGAACAACAAAAAAAAATTAGCATTTTTTTCCACTATTTTTCGTTCAATTTGGATGGAAAATAAAATGACTTTTCATACAAATTCAAATAAATTTTTTTCTTTTCAATTTTCTTTCTTATGAAATAGGACAGAATGGATTTTTAATTTTTCCTTCTTCCTATTTCCTTCCAACAAAATAAGAGAATTATTTTTTCTTTTTTTTTTTTTCCTCCCCTATCATTTTCCTCTCCCTTTTACTCAATACAAAATATACGTTAGTTAAAGATTCTTAATAAATATTAATTTTTTAGATAGTGTTTTTCTCAATATAAGCTCAAATAATAATGTCAAATAAGCTCCTATAATAATCATTAAGTGAATAAATTAAATATAAAAAATAACAAAACATAAAAATTTTATAACAAAAAAGTGATGCACTGTAAATAGTTCATCATAATGAATCAATATAATCAATAAAGTTAAAAAAAAAAAAGTCTGATAATAGAATAGGGATTTAAATTATTTTGATTGAAGGGATTACCAGAATCACAATTTGAAAGGTAATTCTCATCGTTGTAATCACAATATTTTATAAAATTATACTAAAATAAGATTAAAAATTAATTTGTAGGGAAAAAGGGCATTGAAGAAAAATAGAAAAAAAAAATTAATATTGCTTTTCACTTTGTTCCCCCAATTTTAGAATGTTTCAAAATGCTATTTAAGTATCTTCCACATAAAGACTTGCAAAATTTTTCTTTTTTTTTTTTTTCCTTTCCTTTCCTACAAAACGAGGGAATTAAATTTTTATTTTTCCTTCTTTCTTCCAACAAAATAAAGAATTTGACTTTTTTTTCCTTCTCTTACTATTTTTCTCTCTTTTTCCAACTGCAAAACATTTTAATTATAACAATCTCAAAACAATAAGTTTTATAACAATCTCAAAACAATAAGATTTATGGTGTGTGACTATCCATGTGATAGTGTGAATGTATTTATCGTGTGAATTTATGTAGTTTGAATATCTTGAAAGCCTAAAATTTAATGTGATTCAAAGAGGAAAACAACTGAAGTTTAAAAAAAATTACAATTTGGTCCTTTGATTTTGACCGATATTATATCTTGCTTCCTATATTCCATATTCTTAGCTCTGCTCTCCTCTACACACACACACACACATGGTGTGTACAAGCCAACTTTCACAAAGGCTATACTTCCAATTCAACCCAAGAGATTAATAACCAAAAACCACTTATTTAATATTTGTGTTTCTTGTGTCCATGACAAACTTAGATAGCACACTTTTAAGATCATTGTAGAAGAAAATTTTATTTCAGTGTGAGTAAATTGACTCAAGTAAAGAAGTGTGCTAAATTAGTAGGGAAAGAGGTGAGAAGGGATGACGTGGAGGGAAGTAGTATCACAGGATTTACAATTTTTGGATATCAAGATGGACTCAGTGGCGGATCCATTCCTATAAAAGAGGATCAATTGATCCCTCGTTTTTCACCCTTATATATTTATATATTGGTTTAAATTAATACCTCATAAATTTAAGTTTTTAACATCTTTTTTTAATGGAAAACTTATTTTTATTAATAGGAAATCAATCAACCCCTACATTGAGCAAATTATAATGTGTTTACAGAGTACGTGCAGCATCACCCACAAACTGTGAATCTCGATCTTCCTAAATTTAAAATTTAACTACCTTTATATAAGTATTTAGTGTACTGTTTTTTAGCATACCAAATATATCATATAATGTGTCTATATATTGACTCTGAAAAATTTTTTCCCTGAATTTGCCACTGAATGGATTTTTTTTTTTTTATCAGCAAACTGAGGGCAAGCACTTCCACCCATGTTCCCATTAGAAATTCATAGGAAACCCAATCGTCTCTGTCTCACAGATTATTTATGATAATATAATTTAGCTTCTCTGAGCACGTAAAAACTATCATCCTAACTACCCATTCTTCGCATTCCCAATTTGTTCCCTTGTCATTGTCAACAAGTCAGCTTTACCGGTTGTAGCTCCCTACCTTCCATGTTTACCACACTCTTGAACAAATGAGCCAACTAATTTTTGCTTTATTCTCTCTAAAGAAGCAGAAACCTCAACAAACAGTTGAGGCGCATAAAAGCCTCTACTAGGAGACAACCCACTAGGCCACTATCTTTCCTTCCATCCCTTTTTTTTTTCATTTTTTTACATACTACATCCCAAAAGACTTTAGGATGCATAGACGAAACATAAAGAGGTCTTTCCATAGTTTCAATCAGGTTGATGCCCATTCGAAGTAATGACAGAGGGCACCTCTAGTGGCAGTCCAGTTGCCACAGCCAAAGAAAAGGCTCCCTTGCTTTGGCCCGGGCTTCCTAACCATTCCTTTGCTGTTCTTCACTGCACAGTAACAGAAAGTGTGATACTGTAAAACAGGACTATGCATTTCCTTCAGTTTGTAGGGTTGATCCAGTGAGAAAGACAGATTATCAGAGGAAGGCTTCCATGACAATGAACCATCAGTTGTCTGCCACATTGGTGAGTTTGTGATGGAGAATTTTTGATACCCCTGCGCATGAGGAGGGCAAGTAGGAGAGCAGTGTTTTTGGCATCATCGAGTCCACAGTGAGCACGGCCTTGCCATGCTAGGCCTGCCATCTTCACAGCCTCCTTTTGATTGCACCTAACACCACCAAATACCTCACGGAAAGGAATTCTCAATTTATCCACCGATTAAAATAAGGGGGCTTCCAGATCTTAAATCGGCACTCAGATTCCAACATCACCCGGCAATCCCAGTTTGACAATGTAACCACAGCAAAGTTGGTGTTTTTTATCCCCTCCTTCTCAAGCCATTTGTCATGCCTAAGGAGTGCCTTATTAAGTGTGACACCTCTGTCCACCTGGATTTGCTGGATACCAGTCAGATCCAAGTTGGCCGCACGTATGTCTCGAAACACGCTTCGAGCTGGCCTGTTGCACTGCTCACAATGACAGATGGAAACTCGATTATCTCTTGTGGATGGGGATTTTTTTTTGCCTTGTAACAAGTAGCCTCAAAGTCTATGACTACAAAATACTGAAAATCTTGGAATTGGAACTCACTGGGGTAACCATGGGAGAACATATTAAATGGGGCATACTGAAATCGAGTTTCCATAGCAAAAGGATAAAATTGTCCCTCATAGAAATTCATTTGGCACAGCTGAACCTTTTAGAGTCAGGGTAGAAGGTTGACCTTGATGGCTAAAGAAGTAAAAAAAAATTGAAAACCCATGTAAAGAAGGAGGGACAGCCACATATGCTAATAATGAGGAAATGGATACACAAACAATGTCATAGATAATATAGACTGATAAGATTGATAAGATACTCATTTTCATAACCTTCCATTTTGGCCTATAAATGCAGCTACAAACAGCATAATCTCACTGAAAAAAAAAATCCTCATGAAAGAAATTAGATAAGAGTAATAGAAACCCATATATAATCTCTAAAAGTTGAATAAGGATGAAAGGAGGCTTTTGGTAGCCCTCTACCTATCTCTCCTTTGTGCTTCACAAGATTTTGATTTCTTCTACTTTGTTCAACAGGTAAATTAATCAGTTAATAGTTCAGCTTCATAATTGATTTGATTTTTTTTCTTTTTAATTTTTTTTAAGTGAAATGATTGTTTGTGATACAGTGGCCAAGTTCATACTGTGATACAAAGTAAAGTTGCTGCTACCAGCCACTGAAAAACCGGCTGCTGATTTTGGCATTCAGGGGCTTTGGCCTAATAATTACAAGGATGGGAATTACCCTTCAAATTGTGATTCGGGTAGTCCCTTCAATCAAAATAAGGTAATTATCAGATTTTTTTTTTTTTAAACTCTATTGAGTATAGTGACTCTGTATGATGACCAACAATATTACAGTGCATCACTTTCTTGTTGTAAAATTTTTATGTGTCGTTATTTTTTATATTTAATTTTTAAAATTATATTTTAGTTATTCACTTATTATAACCATTACAACATTATAAGAGTCTATTTGATTTTATTGTTTGAACGAGAAAAACATTATCTAAAAAATTAATATTTATTAAGAATCTTTAATTAAGGTATGTTTTATAATGAGGAGTATGTTTTGTAATGAGGAAAAGGGAGAGGAAAATAGTAGGGATAAGGGAAAAAGAAAATTTCCTATTTTGTTGAAAGGAAAAAGGAAGAATGAAAAATTAAAAGTCTAATTTGCACTATTTTGTAAGCAGAAAAATATGTAAAGAGAAAAAAATTATGAGAATTGTGTGGAAAACCATTTTATTTTCTGCCCAAATTGAGCAGAAAAATAGTGAAAAATAGTGTTAATTTTTCTATTGTTCCTCTATGCCCTTTTTTCCTCCTATAGTTATCTTTAATATAATTTTATTTATTTAGTGTGGGCATAATTATAAAAATATAATAATTTTCTCTTCTCACTTTTCTTTCCATACAAACAAGGAAAATAAATAAATAACTTCCTTTCCTTCTTTTCCCTATGGAAAAGATTTTCCTTACGAACATGGAAAACAATAATTTTCCTTTCTACAGGCATTTTATTGTCCTTATAATTTCAATCACTTTTACTTTCCTAGCATTCATTTCTGTGTAGATAGGAAAGTTAAGGAAGGAAAAGTGAGTGGGATTATATGAAAAGTAAAATTCATATAGAAAGTAAAAGGAAAGGAGGTGATTTTTCATGTTTTGGTGGAAAGAAAAGTGATGAAAGAAAATTATTATATTTTTACTATTATGCTCGTATTAAATAAATAAAATTATATTACACCGAGAGTTTCAGGGACTCCTACATACCCCGTGTAGCTGGTCATGCAGAATCTAAAGGCTCCTCCTTCGAATCAACATGAGGCATGTGGAAAACAACTTAAATCAACATGAGGCATGTGGGATGGCGCTGACAGATTTGCTGACATGGAAAAATTTTTTGTTTTCATACCTTTTACACCTTTTGTCCTTATCCCTTTAGAGACTATTTTTAGGGCAACGCTTAAGGGGATATAAAAGCATCATATTCTCATTTTTACCATAAGGAGAAAGAGAGAGAAAAATCAAAAGAGAGAGGAAGAGGGAATCACACCATTTTTTGGAGAAAGAACACCTACAGAGTGACGTTTTCCAACTTCCATTTTCAGAGATTTGGATCTTCTTCTTCTGAGTTCTTTTATTTTTAGTTTTATTTTCATATTTTCTTGCTCTATTTCATATTTTCTACTTGTAAATATAAGCATGAGTTAGTAGATACTTAAGATTTCATAGTAGGGTGTAATGATTTAAGTTTTGTTTATGGATTTGGACTGGTTTTAACAAGATTTTAGTATATATAAGCTTTGATTCTTATCCTGTGTGCTTATTTACATACCCATTGTTGGTACCTTTTGGGTTTTGTTCTTAATCTTAGATTGAAGGACCGAGAGGTGAAAATCTATGATAGATAATCAAGATAATGAACTTAATCACCTAGTGTTAGAAATAAACTAGTGGATTAAGAGGAATTTCAAGTTGATTAAAATACTTACAGGATTTTGGGTAATTAAATATCGCATAAGAATAGGGTTTAGTTTCCTTTAAAACACTCTTTAGTTTGCTTGAAAGAGAAATTAAAGGAAATCAGAATCAACTTCCTTCAAACTTGTATTTCCCTTAATTTTGGCTTTGCCTACCCAAATCCCAATGAAATTTACTTCATGAACCTTAACTCTGGAATCAATTTTTACCATTAATTAATTAAATCTTTTGTTACTTACTGAAATTTTAGTAAATTAGTATAGTGCTTAGAATTTTAATTGCTTAATTCATTATAATTTTCCTTATTTTTCCAATTTAATTTGCTGCATCTCTTACTCTATTTTTGGCACAAATTATCGATAGCCCAAATAATTGTGACTTTTATAGTTTGGTACTCAAACAACAAATCTCTATGGGACGATATCTTTTCTTTACTACTTGAACGACTCGTATACTTGCGGAATACGCAACCAGTAAGTAAGATAAACATACTCCCATTGATCTTAAGACATATACTTCAATCAATGACTTTTTCTTTAAATCAAAAGACTTTATGGTATCATTGAACTTAATATACCATTGGTGGAAAGATTACTTTAGTCTGTATATTGATTTCTTAAGTTTACACACCATATGACCTTTTTAAACCTTTAGGTTGGTCCACATAAACTTCTTTTTCAAGTTTTCCATTTCGAAATGTTGTTTTTACATCTATTTGGTGCAACTCTAAATCATAATGAGCCACCACATAATAATTCTTAATGAGTCTAATTCTTTAAAACTCGTGAGAAAGTCTCCTTATAGTCAACACCATACTTCTAAGTATAACCCTTGGTAACAAGTCTTACTTTATATCATTTGACTTTACCATTCGAATTGCACTTGGTATTAAAGACCCATTTACACCCAACTCATTTAAATCCTTTAAGCAATTCGACGAAATCCCATACTTTATTCTATTCCATGGATTTCAACCACTTGTCAGACTCAGTGCTTTCCTATGGCTTATGAAAATGAAATTGAATCTTTATTGATTCTTTATGTTAAAATCTAACTCTTCTAAGTAACCCACATAATAATCAGCAATTGCCAATCTCTTTTCTCTGTGAGATCTTCTTAATGGAATTTTTTTTTTTTGTGGTTCGCATTCATAAGTTCTTCATAGGTTAGTTTCTTAAGGTTGTGTTTCATCATCATATTATGTAGCATTGTTAGAACATTTAACAATTGCTAGAACAACAAGCAGAGTAGGGGTGGAAATAGAAATATTAATAGGCACAAAAAATTCAACTTTAATTTCCTGTATATTTGTATCCTGTCTTTTAACACTCTCACTAACTTCATCATTTTTCAAGAAATCTAGCACTACCAGTTTTCATAATTTTTGGACTATGGTTTGTAATATAAAACCTATACCCTTTTGATTTCTCTGGATGATCAGTAAAGTATCCACTTATCATTTAAGAATCTAATATCTTTTCATGCATGTAGATTATAAATTCTTATTCTCTCTCAACAATCTAAACATACAAGTGCTTTAAACTAGGTTTCCTTCTAGTCCCAATTCATAAGGTGTTTTGAGACTGCCTTACTAGGAACCCTATTTAACAAGTATACAGTAGTTTTAAGTTCATACATCCACAATGATATAGGTAAAGAAGAGTTATTCATCGTACTCCTAACTATATTCATTAAAGTCTGATTTCACCTTTTAGCCACCCCATGCACATACGCCATGACTTTCTAAGAACTTTACAAATGGACTAAGACATATTGTCCCAATTCATTATGTTTTCCATAGTATTGACCACCTCTATCTAACCTTATTATTTTCACCTTTTTATCTAATTACCTTTCAACCTTAACTTCTAGTACATCTATTGATTGAGATTTTTCATTAAATGTATCTACAATGTAAAAAATCATCAATAAAGAAGAGTTATTCATCATACTCTTAACCATATTTATTAAAGTC
>NW_026615169.1:0-32728 GCF_030052815.1 Hevea brasiliensis
ATTTTCCATCACATACATAGTCAGATCATCTTCTAAACACAAAAAAGAAAGAAAGATAGTTAAAAGCCATCACTATACCTCGATGACAATGTCTATTCCAAGCTCAGCCCAGGGAAGCTTAAGAGGGTCTCTATTGGAAACAACCTTGATGGGCTTTCCATCAACACTAATGGTGGTGTCATCCACGATTTTCACCTCTGCTTTGAAAGTGCCAAGCATGGAATCATATTTAAGCAAGTGGGAAGCCTGTACATACAATGTGATTAGTTGGTTTCTAGTTCAATTCTTCAAAATATAGACAACTCGGATTATCATAGTTTGCTTACGTTCTTGACACCACCACTGTCATTGACAACTATCACATCAAGGGGAGAGTTCTTGCGGCCATGCCAGCATCTCAGGAAGTTTCTGCCAATGCGTCCGAATCCATTGATGGCCACCTTCAGTTTGGCCACTGTTTCTGCCCTATTTGGAGTAGATGCTGCAACCTTGTTTTTCAAATTTCCCATAAAAATTTAATCTATGATAAAGGACACCAGAGATAAATAAATTACAATTTTTAAGGATCATATTCAGAAATCATTTAGCCCAATAAGAACTGCTGATCTTAATATTATAAAATTCATAAGCAGAAATATAATCTATAAACCCCTGATCATTTATGGCCAAGATCTGAGTAACCTAAACTAAGATTATTAATCATCAGATATGACTTCATTCAATTTGATAAACCCTTTTCTTTAATTATATATTTATTTAAGAAATGGGAGAGTAGCCGCGTGGTTTTGAATTCCTAGTTACTTGTACTGCTAAACCAACTTACTTAACAAGATAATCAAGAAGAGTATATTTTTAATTTAAAATGATGAGAACCATCGTGGCTCTCAGCATCAAAGAGCCATCGTTTTGAGAGGAAAAAAAAAGATGAAAATGAAAGAGTATGCAGGCATAGTTTAGAAAACCTTGGGATTCATTTGAGCAGCCACCAGATCAAAGAAGGATGCCTCGCTAGTATTCTTGGCGTAGGTCACACAAGAACTGGCTCGAAGCCCAGAAAACTCGGCCACTTCTAGCCTCTGCACAATCAAGTAGGTTAGAAATTTCCTCAAACTAGAGGGCGGCAACTTTACTTGGTGACATGTATAAATTGCAATATAAAGAGACCTTAGAGGAGCATTGAGTAGGAAAAGAGTGGGCGTTCTTGGAGGGAAGCCTGGTGCTGGCTGGGATTCTTGAAGGAGCTAGAGCTGCGTGGGAAGCCATGGCTACAACTAAAGCAAGAGAACAATTTCCTTGCTATATATATATATATATATATATATATATATATATATATATATATATATATGAAGTTCAACTTCTTCTTTCAGTTATTCTCAGTTTCACTTGTAAATATTTTTCTTCAAATTTAGATTATTGTTGCCGGTAACTTTAGACCAATGTGTGGTGAGAATCATACAAGAAGACATATGGGATAAGGTGATACTTGAAGCCATCAATATCAGATTCTGAACCACAGATTTTTCACCGTTATGTATTTTCTTTTGTTAACAGAACCGTTATGTATTTTCTTTTAGTGCCTTCTTGCAGTCTTGCACATTGCACAAGAAAAGATTTCCTAATTGCCACAATGGTCAAGGGTCAGACGCGGTTCATAAACCATGTGACTGACCCACAACAAATGTGGCCCATAGCGAACGGTTGACGACACTCAAGAACAGGGAATATCAATGTGAATTCAGGCTGGCAAGTGGATTATAGATATATGGACGCATCAGATTGTCGGGGGTTTTCTGAGGGAGGGGTTAGACCTTGCTATATGCATTTCAGGAAGGAGAAAAAAAAAATAGAAACAGAAACCGGGGGGGAAAAAAATCTGCTGCCCTCTGAAGTCCAAAATCATTTGCTATTTAATATGTGTGGCATCCGATGGTCTGCACAAGAAGCTCATTGACCCACGGTTGCAGTGCTGCTGTGCTTCAGAGTTGTTGTTGTTGTTTTTATTATTTTTAAATAACTTAATTCAAATATTTGGATAAACGTCTTCCGCGTTTCATAATACACGCAATCCAGGGGCACCAAAATCACAGCTTATATGAAAGTAAGGTCCAAATGATGCATCATACAAGTCATGATATATGTACCCACTTGAGACTCCACAAACAATTAAACAAACAACCACACTGCTCGGTTAAGAAGAAGAAGAAGAAGACATCGCAATCAGTTCAGGCTTCAGCTATTATTTATAGCCATAAGATTACAAGTGGGTGAGATGATCTACTCGGTAACACGTACAGTGTCCATCTCATATAGCAGCTTCAATTTCATCAGAATTAACTGCCACTCCATTTGGGGTATCTTCTGATCGAAGCTGAGCAGAAACATCATCAATAGCAGAGTTCAGTTGTGCAATCTTCTCAGTTAATATCTTTCGGGTTTTCTGTAAATCAAACAAATCCAAGCATTGCCTATCATCAGAAATAGAGGCATCAAGCATATAACACTCGGCACATAATCAGAAGTGCAAACATGTGATGGTGGCTGGGATCAACTAAGCATTGGCTTTTGATAAAAAAAAAATCAGCAATGAAGAAACTTCTAAGCATCTAATCTGCTGCTTCAAGACAACGATCAACAAATACTTCAATAGTGCAAGAAATAAGAATGACTTGGGAAGACTAGGAAGTGAGAAAAAAATAGAATTCAGCAAGACTCACTATAATGATGTTATAAAAAACCTAGTTAAAACTTAAAAGATACTCTTTTTAAGCAGGGGGGGGGGGGGGGGGGGGGGAAAGGGGGAGAGACTGACTATGAGAAAATATGACGTCATAAGTGCGTGGACTGCTTTAGTATATTAAAATGCCAATAACTGACAATTAACAAACACAAACAAGAGCAAAAACTCACCTCCAGAGCCTTTTCTTCATCATATATGAATTTAGGGAGTTTCCTCATAAGATCTTTTCGGTCAGTTCCAGCTAATGCCTTGCTAATCTATATAGGATAAGAAACAACATTCACCCACTGTTGCAAATGACTTTTAAGAATAATTTTAGGGTTGCTAAAAGTGCATTGATGATTAATTCTGAAATAGAAAAAGTTGGTTATGAGAATTATCTTAAATAACCAATCAATTTATTTTATCAAAACAATCCAACTGATCATAAAACCATGAGGCCTGACAAAGTACAGCATATGATCATTGCAAAACATAACAGTAATAGGCAAATCAATTAGACCTGAGGTGCATATACGCATCCAAGTGCACCAACTATAAGTCCTCCCAAAACAAAGCCACCAACAAAGATACCAGCACTGCTTGGCCTTCCAGTGTCACTGTAAAAGAAGAAAAGAACACATAGTAGGACAAAATTATCAGAAAATTTAAAAATTGATGTACTCAGAGAACATAGTGAAGCATCTAATAGAATATAACTACTTTTTCACATTTACACCAAAAACCTGTTCATTTGTTTACTTAGTGATTTTGGATAAGTAGTAGTTCATGTGAGAACGCCATCAATGTTCCGTCAACATGTTAAATTTATGACAAAACATGTCGCATGGATGTTGTAAAATAGCTCACTTGTTTTGGGTAGATTAAGGAGACACCAATCATGAAGTCAAAGATGATTTGTAAATTGCACAAAAAAAGAAAAAGAAGAGGGGGAGAGAGAGAGGGAATCTAAAAGTTGTCATTAGCAATAGCCATAACCAGCATTAAGATAATAAATTATCATTTCCTTTTTAATTTTTCTTCCCTTGCCTTCCCACCAATTAAAAATCATCTTGGCATCTCACACCTTTATGCTAATGTTGCATTGGCATCATAAAGAAGCAAAAGCAATGGTACCTATTTGCTGCTTTAACTGTGAATGCCCTTCTGGAGGTAGTAAGTTGCAGTTTTCCTGGACAATTCAAACTGAATGACAAATTGGTGAGCATGGAACTCTGGAGACATTTATCCAATGACAAATTGGTGAGCATGGAACTCTGGAGACATTTATCCAATGGGCCTAGCCATAAAAAAAGAATAGATTGAATTTAGAATACTCAAAACCAATCAAGATACTTAAACAAACATGAAATTATCAATGAGTCAATTCACAACTCAAAGCAGAGACACACTTCGCCTTGAACTTATAAGCAATCAGATAGACATTTTGAATATGACAACACTTCAAGGATGGAATTCACAAATGCGATCAATAATTGAATAGTTTAGAAAATAGACAGGTTTAACATATGATGAAATTTCAGTTGCCCGCCTCATGTAACTAAAATATGGCATTATGAGCAATGGGATGCATGCAGTTCTCTTATTTGTAATTGAGAACAGCCAATAATGTTGCAATAGATGCCATCCAGCGTAGTCTCAGACCCTCAATGGCATAAGATTTAGTCGATCTACATCGATGCCTAGATGATCTGATTGATGGTTTAGTGGAGACAACAGGCCTTAAAAATTTCAAGGGGAGGGTACATACAGGTTCTATTTTAAGTTCCTAGATTCTATCCATTGATTTGAAGTTTTCAAAAAGATAAACCCACAGTCATACATCCCAGGATAACATTCCCAAACAAAGATTACAGTATATTTGGAACTTACATTCAAATTTTATACTTTTTCAAGAAATTCAGCTTTTGCTGATTACTTAAAACTCAAATCCTTGTATGTAAAGCGTAATTGTTTGTAAACGCACATGCAATAACTTTTAGCTTCTTTTCACAAACAACATAAAACCATTATCCTAAATTTTTAACAAAAGGGGTTCAAGAAATCATATTGACGATAATTATACCAAACAAATGTTGCTAAAATTGATTTTTCTCAACCAAATAACATGCTTAAAACATCCTCTGAATCTAGCAAAATAACCCATACAGTAGAAATAGATCCTCTAAGAGTAAGGAATCAGAATGATAACGAAAAGAAACAGAAAAAAAAAAATGAAAATGAGAGAGAGAGAGAGAGAAAGAGCAGTATTACCAGGAGATAACTGAACCCCAGGATTTGTCGTTAGAACCAAAGAATTTGAGAGAGCTGTCATTGTTATCGTCGAAAGAGAGTAGAGAGTGAGTGCAGTGGAAAAATTAAGAGGGTTAGGGTTGGTCGAACTAACTATAAATTAAACTAGGCGACGGTGAGGGATCGATAATTTCTAAGCTTCAGCCTCAGCTTCCTCTTCAGTCAGATGAATGGATGAATGATACACTATGTATTCATCGTCAAACTAACAATGGACTCTCCGATTTTAGGCCCTCCAATTCATGATTAGCATTAGCGACACGTGTTCTTGGGCCGATGTTCCTCCCGCCCGACCCATCCGACCCTATCATCTCTGGATAGAGTCCTATATATTAATCAATTAATAATAAAATTAAATTTTAATTGATAAAAAAAAAAAATAGCACTACATTAAATAAATGAATAATTATGCCAAGAGATTATTTTATCATTACGGTTGTCACCTTGGCTTGATCTGTGACAAATAAATATAACAGCACGGGTATGCTAATTTTATTATTTAGTCTAAATATTTTATATTTTTTTTATCTGATATTAAATTTTAATTTAAGGTTGTATTTAGTATAAGGTTAAAAAATTAAAGATTAAGTGTTAACTTTATAAAATTTAATAGAATAATTATTAAGGGGATAAAAGATAATTAATGACATAATAATTAATGATGTTTGATACAAGGTTAAAAAATTAAACCCACATAAAAATATATAAACATCTATTTTTATATTTTAATAATAAATATGAAAATTATTTTTTATTTTTATTATTTAGTCTAAATATTTTATATTTTTTTTATCTGATATTAAATTTTAATTTAAGGTTGTATTTAGTATAAGGTTAAAAAATTAAAGGTTAAGTGTTAACTTTATAAAATTTAATAGAGTAATTATTAAGGGGATAAAAGATAATTAATGACATAATAATTAATGATGTTTGATACAAGGTTAAAAAATTAAACCCACATAAAAATATATAAACATCTATTTTTATATTTTAATAATAAATATGAAAATTATTTTTTATTTTTATTTTTGATAATATTATTTTTTATTTGTAAATAATTTAATTTAAAAAATTTATTAACCATATATTATTATGTTCTCTTTATCTTACTGTAACACCCCAAATTTTATTATTTATGAATATTTTTGATATTTTAATTTTATTTAAATTTTAGGAATTTTTTTGAGATTTTTCGGATTTTAAAAATCGGGTTCGATTTTCCGAAAATATAAACTTTGATGATTTTTAAAAATTAATTTAAAGACCACGTGGTAAAACTAAAAATATATTTGGAGTCTACGTATTTTTATGAGTTTTACGGAATTTTTTCGGAATTTTTGGACCTCGTTTTGCCCGAGCAGTAAAAATTCAAAATTTTGTATTCGAATCGAACCGCCGAATCGAACCGGACGGATCGGACCGGTCGAATCGAACCGGCTCCCTTTCCTTTTTCTTCTCACGCGCGCGTCGTCCCTCTCTTTTCTCTTTCTTTTCTCTCTCCTCCCTCCTTGCTGCCGCTCCAGATTTCTCCGCCAAATCCGGCCGATCCGGCCACCGATTGGACCGGGTCTTGTGTCTAAAATCATCTACTCGGCGAGAGCTTTCCATAGACACCAAGAACGCCGAAATCCATCGAGCGGTTTGTCCGATTTTTGCTCGGGAAGATTTTAGCCCATTTCGACTTTTGGGCTAGATTTCTCGAAAACCGTGAATCCCACGAGGAAACCGAGGCCACCAGCACGCTCCATTCGTCGAGAGCTTCGCAACGACATAAATTTCGAATTTTTCCGACACCGTTTTTCGGTGGGTCCCACGAAACTTCGCAGTGTAATTTCGAGCATTAAATGAGCTTAGAAAATTCTGAAAAATTTATGTGCTAACCCCCGTGTTATGGGCTTCGTGTAGGTATCCTCGATTCGCGGAAATTCGACAGTTGACCGTTCGCAAATTTCGCCGCATGCACTGGACCTAAAAGTCTCCTAATTAGGCCGTGGTTTTGGCTAGCCCCCATTGTCGACGCCCCGGCCCCGTCAAGTCGAATCGGCAAAGGTAAACCCGAACCTAGTTTTTACGTAATTTTCTAGTGCTTAAATAGGATTAAAAATCCATAAAATATTCGTGGTAGCTTAGAAAATTACGATTCTTTTTGCAATAGCTTAGTAATATTGCTAAGGACCGCGGGGCAAAGTTTTATAATTTTTAGAGCTTGTTTGGGCAGTTTTTGCAAAAATGATCAATAATAAGGACTAAATTGAAATTTTGCGTATTGTGATGGATGATTGATTTGATGGGCCCAGGAGGGGCTGTGTGATATGATTGAACTGTTGATGTATGGATTGTGAGTATAGAAGTGCGTTTTTAGCCCTTTGCGGGTTGGGTAGGTCCTAGGTATAGGGAGACTCACGGATTTTGACTTAGGACGTAATTGTTCTTTTTCTTTATTTGTATTGTTTAAGTTTGTATTTAATAAATGTTATATGATTGTCGTGAGCCGATGCCTTTCTTCCTCCGCCCACCGCCACGTAATTTGTCGTCAAGTGCGTGAGTAAAATATTATTTTTATTTGTAATTTAGATATTATTATATGTTCAGCATGTCCATGCTTAAATTATATGCATATTTTTTTTTAGTTATAATCTAGGCAAGATTTTTGTTTCATTCTTAATCTAATGTGCCATGAATGTTGTTGTGGTAATTTGGAGCGCAGCGTGCGTTGGCGTGCGTGTGATGTGGTGTGGACTATGGATAGGACCAGGCGACACGGCTTGAGTAATTGACCCGATCCTTCGAGGGGTAGTCACGGCTTGAGTAATTGGGACCTCGATTTGGTTATTAAGTGGAAGTCCGAGCTTGAGTAATTGCACCGTTGGATTTAAGAGAGTCAGATAGGGATCACCCCATATGTTATGATTGATACTACAGGTGTGTGAGTGCTCCAAATTACCTTTTGATGTTATGATGTGAAAATGTTGTGTATGTTGCATTTCACTCTACAAAGTTGCATTAGTTTGAGATAGTTATAGAGATTATAGTTAAGATTGATATTTTACTCTGAGTCTAATGCTCACTCCTGTTCAAAAATTTTAACAGGCCACATGAGGATCTGTTTGTCTTGTTTAACCTGACTTTTTACCTCGCAGGTTGTTTATCAATATTGTGTAATTTTAATTACTCCTAGAATTTCCGCATGTGTTAGCAGTAATTATTTGAAATTGGTCTGTAATATTATATTCATGTTGGACCTGTAAACTTAATATTTTAAGTCTGTTTGATGGATTGGATGAGGGAGCTGAGCTCCCATTTATTATTATGTTGATGAGTATGTGGAGGGTGAGCTGAGCTCCCCAATGGATTATTTATTGTGTTTACAGGTCGGGTGAGTCGAAAACTCCCCGTTGGAAAGTCCATTTTATGGCCGGACTCTGTCCGTTTGTTTTCTTGATATTGGGCCCAAATGGGCCTTAGAGTTGGGTTAATGAATAGTTAAGGCTTACTACGGGCCTCGGGGCTTTAGGTCGCCTAGGTCCTAGTCTTGGTCCGGCCCATAGGTTGGGTCGTGACAAATGTGGTATCAGAGCTTAGGCTCCAGATTCTTAGGGAAAAGTTGTCTAAAGTGTTGGGAAGAGTCTACTAGGTGTCACATGCGGAAATATAGGGTCCATATTCGTCTTGCATTGTCGTCTTTGCTTCTAGTTTCTGCTCCATATATTGTGTATAAATATGAGTCTATAGAGCTGTGTAATGTGCAGTTTTAAATTTTGTGGGCTAATGCTGCTGAATTTCAGGAAAATGCGTAGAAGGTGAGAGCCGCCATCGCACTGTAACTGGATGTGCCTGACGAGGTGTCGGACAGATGAGGCGCTGCCAGGAGGCGGGGTAGGAGGCCTAGAGCTGCTCAAGTAGAAGAGCAGCTATCCACAGTTCAGGAGCAGTCTTTCATGGCACAGGGTCCCATGGACCCCATGGCAGCTACTCTAGCTGGTCTGCAGAGAACTATCGATATGATGGCGCAATATATGGTACACCCTCCACAGCAGCAGCAGTCCACCGCACCAAGAGGGGAACCGTACAAACAGATCATAAATTTTAAGAAGTTGGTGCCTGGTACTTATGATGTGTCAGACGATGCATATCGGTTTCTGGATTCCTGCAGGCGAGGAGCAGTCTGATTGACGATAGAAGATTGATAGAATGTATGCAGCACGTCATGGGGCCCATGCCTAGACAATGGATGAATGACTACGTGTTACCCCGGATGGAGGGTTTGACATGGGCTCAGTTTGTGGAACTTTTATCAATCGGTTTGTGCGTAAAGCTTCAGAGATCGAAGTGGGCCTTTGAGGCCTTAAGACAGAATGGCAGTCAGTAGATGAATATGCTGCACTCGAATTGAGCGATATGCCCCTACAAAGATTCTCAGAGACTATGAAGGTGAAAAGATTCCTAAAGGGGCTTGACAGAGGTATGCGAACACAGCCATGATGTCGGATCGATCTTTTGATGTGGTGGTTGATCGAGCAGACAGATTGAGATTAGCTATCTTGTGGATGACAATGGAAGAGCAAAGAAAAACAGAGCGAGGGTTCCTCAGTGTCCCTTCCATGGGTACTCGGACGGTGGTGGCGTGGTAATTACAGAGGAAAGGGTAGGAGCAAGAGAAGTGGTTTTACACCGACCACGAGGATTCACTGGTACGGATCCAAAGAAGGTAATGGCCGTGAGTTCGGGTCCAGTTCAGATCCTCCTTGGCACCTTGTGCACGTGTGGAAGAGGACATTCAGACCTTGTTTGATGGGATCGAGTATGCTTGTGTGGCCAACCGGTCACTTTGCTAGAGAATGCCCCATGTTCACCGAGCCACGGATGGGGTCACGAGGTTCATTGCGAATGTTCCTCGGCGATTGTATCCGGTGCTTCCAACATGGCGGTGCGATCGATGGCCAGGCCGAGGACAAGGGGGACGTGGATTTGGAGGCGGTCGAAGGTAGAAGTCGATGTCGTGGTTACGCCACTCGGGTAGGGGTCAAGCTCGGGTTTTCACCCCGACCCACCAGGATGCTCGAGCTTCCAATGCGGTTGTGGCGGTATTCTTCTGGTCATTCTTATGAGGCTCGTGTTTTGATAGATCCGGTGCTATGCACTCATTTGTCTCCCCTGTGTTTGCCATGAGGTTGGGTAGAAACCCTACAACCTTAGAATGCCCTTTGTCGGTAGCTACCCCACTTAGTGACAACATAGATGTAGACATGGTATTTCCGGGCAGCCTAGTGGTAGTGGATGGAAAGATCCTCCCACAGACTTGGTTCCTCTACCAAGAATGGATTTCGATGTAATCACGGGATGGACTGGTTGGCAACTCATTATGCCACCTTAGACTGCAGGAACAAAAAGGTGTATTTCCACATACCTGGTGTGG
Organism: Hevea brasiliensis; assembly: GCF_030052815.1. Lineage (NCBI taxonomy): Eukaryota > Viridiplantae > Streptophyta > Magnoliopsida > Malpighiales > Euphorbiaceae > Hevea > Hevea brasiliensis. The sequence continues at coordinate 10,449 of NW_026615169.1, forward strand.
AAGAGTTTAGCTTTGATGGTGACAGGAGCGTGGCTCCATATAATTTGGTGTCGAATTAGTGCCGTAAAAATGTTGAGGCGTGGATGCCAAGGGTATTTGGCATTGGTGAGAGATACATCCGTAGAAGGTGTCGGCATGGAAAATGTTCTGTTGTCGAGAATTTATGGATGTCTTCCTGCAGGAGCTTCGTGGTTGCCACCAGAAGGGAATAGAGTTCGCATTGATGTTGTGCCGTACAAACCCCATATCAATGCCACCTTACAGATGGCACCAGCAGAATTGAAAGAGCTGAAGGAGCAACTACAGGAGCTCTTGGACAAGGGTTTCATACGTCCGAGCACTTCACCCTGGGGTGCTCCTGTTCTATTTGTGAGAAAGAAGGATGGGTCATTGAGGTTGTGCATTGACTACAGACAGCTGAACAAGGTGACAGTGAAGAACAAGTATCCACTTCCTCGGATCGATGATCTGTTTGATTAGCTCCAAGGAGCTAGATTCTTTTCCAAGATGGACTTGCGATCAGGTTACCATCAGTTGAGAATCAGAAATGAGGACGTGTCCAAAACGGCTTTCAGGACAAGATATGGTCATTATGAGTTCTTGGTGATGTCTTTTGGACTCACTAATGCACCAGCGGCCTTCATGGACTTGATGAACAGGGTGTTCAAGCCATTTTTGGACCGTTTTGTCATCGTATTCATAGATGACATTCTGGTGTACTCTCGGACCGAGGAAGAACACGTGTGGCACTTGAGGGAGCACCAGCTATATGCCAAATTTTCAAAATGTGAATTTTGGCTAGAAAGCATCTCATTCTTGGGACACGTGGTTTCTAGTGACGACATTCAAGTGGATCCCAAGAAAATTGAAGCTGTAACTGATTGGCTTAGGCCTACAACAGTCACTGAGGTGCGAAGTTTTCTGGGTTTAGCTGGCTACTACAGGCGTTTTGTACAAGATTTCTCCAGGATAGCGGCTCCCCTAACTAAGTTGACCAGGAAGAATGTTCCATTCATTTGGACAGATGACTGTGAGGTGAGTTTCCAGAAGCTTAAGGAGTGTCTAACCACTGCCCCTGTGTTGACACTACCTGTGAGTGGTGAAGGATACACCGTGTATTGTGACGCCTCCAGAGTTGGCCTAGGGTGTGTCTTGATGCAGAATGGAAAGGTAGTGGCTTATGCTTCAAGGCAGCTGAAGAGGCATGAGCAGAACTACCCCACCCATGATTTGGAAATGGCGGCTGTAGTCTTTGTACTTAAAATCTGGAGACACTACCTGTATGGTGAAGTGTGCGAGATATACACCGACCACAAAAGTTTAAAGTACATCTTCCAACAGAGGGATTTAAACTTGAGACAGAGGAGATGGATGGCTCTTAAGAAAGACTATGATTGCACCATCCAAACCACCACAGGAAGGCCAATGTTGTAGCAGATGCCTTGAGCGAGAAAATCTTCCGCGATTTGGCGCACATTTCAGTAGAGAAGAGACCATTGATTCAAGAGGTACATGAGTTGATGGATCAAGGTTTAATCCTAGATCTTTCAGATGAGGGGGTATTGTTGGCTCACTTTTCAGTGAGGCCAGACTTGAGGGATAGAGTTAGAGTTTCCTAGCACAGAGACCAACAATTGATGAAGATCATAGAAAGAGTACAGCAAGGTGAAGGTGGTGAGTTTGGGTTTGCCAATGATGGCGCCCTAGTGCAAGGTTCTAGGATATGTGTGCCCGATGTGGACAACCTCAGGAATGAAATCATGCGAGAGGCACATTATACACTGTACAGTATCCACCCAGGTTCCACCAAGATGTACCATGATGTGAAAGATAGCTACTGGTGGAATGGTATGAAGAGAGACATAGCAGACTTTGTGTCCAAGTGCTTGACTTGTCAGAAGGTGAAGTTTGAACACCAGAGACCGTCAGGGAAGCTGCAAGAGCTCCCTATCCCAGAATGGAAGTGGGAAATGATTACTATGGATTTTGTGACTGGGTTGCCTCGTACCACGCGAGGATATGACTCGATATGGGTAATTGTAGACCGCTTGACCAAATCAGCTCACTTTTTACCTGTAAAGACTACATACTCTGTGGCACAGTATGCCCGGCTCTACATTCGAGAAATAGTCAGATTGCATGGAGTTCCGGCTTCCATAATATCTGACAGAGGGCCCCAGTTCACTTCTCGGTTTTGGAGAAAGTTGCGAAGGCACTTGGCACAGTTGAACTTCAGATGACCTTCCACCCTCGTATTGCATGACAAATTGAAAGGACGATCCAAACATCGAAGACATGCTTCGCATGAGTGTCTTGGATTTTGGAGGTCGATGGGATGAGCACTAGCTCGTGGAGTTTGCCTACAACAACGATTATCACTCCAAAGATAGGGTTGGCACCCTATGAGGCATTATATGGAAGAAAGTGTAGGTCTCCTCCGTGTTGGACAGAAATGGGGAAGCGAAGGTGCATGATGTAGACCTAGTGCAAGACACTTGAGGTAGTTCCTTTAATCGAGGAACGATCGAGGACGCTTTTCAGAGACGAGAAAAGTTATGCACCCAGACGGAGGGATGTGGAGTTTGCAGTGGCGACTATGTATTCTGAAGGTTTCTCCAATGAAGGAGTCATGAGATTTGGAAAGAAGGGCAAGTTGGCACCTCGGTATATTGGACCTTTTGAGGTTACCGATAGAGTTGGAGCGGTTGCTCACGGTTGGAGCTACCACCCAACCTTTCTCACGTTCATCCGTGTTTCACATCTCAATGCTCAGAAATACATTCTGATCCTTCTCATGTCTGATGTGATAGAGCTAAAAGAGAACTTGACATTTGAGGAGCGACAGTAGCCATAGTGGACTACCAAGTGAGACAGCTGAGATCCAAACAGATCCCTATGGTTAAGGTTTTGTGGAGGAGTCAGTCAGTGGAAGAGTGCACCTTGGAGTCAGAGCGGGACATGCGTAGCAAATACCCTTACTTGTTTAATGCATAATCATGTGTTTTATTCGCTTGTGTAAAAATTCGAGGACGAATTTTCTGTAAGGGAAGAATGTAACACCCCAAATTTTATTATTTATGAGTATTTTTGATATTTTAATTTTATTTAAATTTTAGGAATTTTTTGAGATTTTTGATTTTAAAAATCGGGTTCGATTTTCCAAAATATAAACTTTGATGATTATAAACAATAATTTAAATACCACGAGGCAAAACTAAAAATATATTTGGAGTATACGTATTTTAATGAGTTTTACGGAATTTTTGAATTTTGGACATCGTTTTCCGTCGGCGCAGTAAAAATTCAAAATTTTGTATTTCGAATCGAACCGCCGAATCGAACCGGATCGGACCGGTCGAATCGAACCGGCTCCCTTTCCTTTTTCTTCTCCGCCGCGTCGTCCCTCTCTTTTCTCTTTCTTTTCTCTCCTCCTCCCCTCGCGCGTCGCTCCGTTTCTCGGCCAAATCCGGCCGATCCGCCACCGATTGGACCGGTCTTGTGTCTAAAATCATCTACTCGTGAGCTTTCCATAGACACCAAGAACGCCGAAATCCATTGAGCGGTTTGTCCGATTTTTGCTCGGGAAGATTTTAGCCCATTTCGACTTTTGGGCTAGATTTCTCGAAAACCGTGAATCCCACGAGGAAACCGAGGCCACCAGCACGCTCCATTCGTCGAGAGCTTCGCAACGACATAAATTTCGAATTTTTCCGACACCGTTTTTCGATGGGTCCCACGGAACTTCGCAGTGTAATTTCGAGCATTAAATGAGCTTAGAAAATTCTGAAAAATTTATGTGCTAACCCCCGTGTTATGGGCTTCGTGTAGGTATCCTCGATTCGCGGAAATTCGACAGTTGACCGGTTCTGCAAATTTCGCCGCATGCACTGTGACCGGAAAAGTCTCCGAATTGGGCCGAGGTTTTGGCTAGCCCCCCATTGTCAGACGTCCCGAGCGCGTCCCCGAAGTCGGAATCGGCAAAGGTAAACCCGAACCTAGTTTTTACGTAATTTTCTAGTGCTTAAATAGGATTAAAAATCCATAAAATATTCGTGGTAGCTTAGAAAATTACGATTCTTTTTGCAATAGCTTAGTAATATTGCTAAGGACCGCGTGGCAAAGTTTTATAATTTTTAGAGCTTGTTTGGGCAGTTTTTGCAAAAATGATCAATAATAAGGACTAAATTGAAATTTTGCGTATTGTGATGGATGATTGATTTGATGGGCCCAGGAGGGGCTGTGTGATATGATTGAACTGTTGATGTATGGATTGTGAGTATAGAAGTGCGTTTTTAGCCCTTTGCGTTGGGTAGGTCCTAGGTATAGGGAGACTCTGGGATTTTCACGACTTATGACGTAATTGGTCTTTTTCTTTGTTTGTATTGAGTCGATTGTATTAAATAAATGTAATATGATTGTCGGGTGAGCGATGCCTTCTTCCTCCGCCCACCGCCACAGTAATTTGTCGTCAAGTCTGTGAGTAAAATATTAATTTTAATTATAATTTTGATATTATTATATGTTCAGCATGCCCATGCATCACTTATATGCATATATTTATTTAGTTAAACTCTAGGCACGAATTATATTGCATTCATAACTGTTAATGTGCCATGAATGTTGTTGTGGTAATTTGGAGCGGTGCGTGCGTTGGCGTGCGTGTGATGTGGTGTGGACTATGGATAGGGCCAGGCGATCCACGGCTTGAGTAATTGGGACCCGATCCTTCGAGGGGTAGTCACGGCTTGAGTAATTCAGGACCCTCGATTTGGTTATTAAGTGGAAGTCCGAGCTTGAGTAATTGCACGTTGGATTTAAGAGAGTGTATAGGGATCACTCCCATATGTTATGATTGATACTACAGGGTGTGTGAGTGCTCCAAATTACCTTTTGATGTTATGATGTGAAAATGTTGTGTATGTTGCATTTCACTCTACAAAGTTGCATTAGTTTGAGATAGTTATAGAGATTATAGTTAAGATTGATATTTTACTCTGAGTCGAACGCTCACTCTGTTCAAAAATTTTTACAGCCACAGAGGATATTTTGTTCAGGTTAACTCGCCTTTTTACCTCGCAGGTTGTTTATCAATATTGTGTAATTTTAATTACTCCTAGAATTTCCGCATGTGTTAGCAGTAATTATTTGAAATTGGTCTGTAATATTATATTCATGTTGGACCTGTAAACTTAATATTTTAAGTCTGTTTGATGGATTGGATGAGGGAGCTGAGCTCCCATTTATTATTATGTTGATGAGTATGTGGAGGGTGAGCTGAGCTCCCCAATGGATTGTTTATTGTGTTTACAGATCGGGTGAGTCGAAAACTCCCCGTTGGAAAGTCCATTTTATGGCCGGACTCTGTCCGTTTGTTTTCTTGATATTGGGCCCAAATGGGCCTTAGAGTTGGGTTAATGAATAGTTAAGGCTTACTACGGGCCTCGGGGGCTTTAGGCTGGCCCAGGTCCTAGTGCCGGTCCGGCCCATAGGTTGGGTCGTGACACTTACCAACTTATATACATGAATACACACACACCAAATAACTCGATAAAAAATTACATAACACAAAATACAATTTAAAAGTTTGACAATATAAATAAATAACATAAATAGAGAAAAGAAAAAAAAAAGTTATATGTATCTACCGTTATAGTCCTGGGGTAACTTATTTTGTAGAAAAGAATAAAAAAAAATTCTATAATAACCATCATCTAAATAGCTCCAAGAATCATTTGGATAAATTCATATTTCGCATCTTCATTCTTTAAGCTGAAAAAATTATATTAATTTACAAATTATATATACAAATTTTATTAGGTCATAGCAAGCAAAAGAAATTTATATATATATATATATATATATATATATATAAATTTTTTACAACTCATAATAGAATAAATAAGATAAAAATTCATATTTTTCACATCTAAAAAATTTATAGTCTTACTTATATGATTGAAGAAAAAAATAGTACATTCTTTTTGTCATAGGAGATGAAGAGTTTTTTTGATATAAAGAGACAAAAACATAAAATAAATTGAGAATAAATAGGAAATTGATATATAACTAGTGTGTTTAGCTTCTATTAACCTACCCACCTCAAGGTTAACATTTAACCTCTACCTCTAAAAAGAGGTTAAATGTTAATGAAATTAAAAATTAACCTATTCACTTTAAAGCATTAAAACAACATTAAAAATTATAAAATTAATTATTATTCCCGTACCAAACATATCCTAAACGTATTAGAGATGTATATTTATCTAATTTTAATTTAAATCTAATAGGTTAAATTTTTTCTAAATTATTTTAATAAAATTATTAATTTAAAAAATTACTAATGATTCCACCTTAACAATATTAGAATTGTGAGATTTCGATTTTGAATCATAATCAAAACTAATTTTACCCATATATATATAGATATATAATTTAATATTATTTTTTATTTTTTAATTTTTTAAAATAAATTTAATATTAAATATATTAAATTATTTTATAATTTTTAATTATATGACTAAATAGCATATTAATTATATAATATTTTTTTAATTTTTAATTATATATATACACATTAATTAAAAATTATATAATTAAAAAATATGTAAAATATAATATAAAATTCTTTTTAAAGAATATATTTTTAATATTGATATTATTATTTTAATATTAATATTATTATTTTGATTATTATTTTCAAATTGGAAATGTAAATTTATATTTTTTTTTATTTCAAAATTAACATAAAAATGTTATAATTTTAAGTGTAAAACTCCATATCTAAAATGAAATTAAAACTAAAATTGAAATGAAAAGGAACGGAAACTATAACTGGAACTGTACTAAGATTGATTAAACTGAATAATATGATTCAAATCTGATTCTTAAAATTTAAAGAACCAATATCAGCAAGAACAGAACTGAAGACCCTTAGCTGGTAGTCTCAAAGCTGAACCTTTAGCATATCGGTCGAGATTGAACAGGGACTGAACTTTAGAAGAATACAGGAAGGCGCCCAGTTTTTGGTTGAAAATGGTTTTATGATTTTTTTTAACATTTTGGGTTCTGTTAAAGTCGAATTTTTTGTTCAAATGATGGTTTTAGAGCCTATGCAGCGTTGGTTTATCGAGTTTCCTGTCCACATTTTTCAGGTACATTTTGCTTCCTGTTGCAGCTTTTCAGATTATGAGAGAAATGCGGGTTTGTTGGGACTTTTGGGTTTGTAAATTTGCAGGCTCTTTTTCTTGTGTGCTGATGTCTGAAGTCACTGCCGTATAGTGTTCTTCGTTTTTTTTTTTAAATCCTTATTTAATTAATGATCATGTACTATTCATACTGGAAAATAATTAAAGGACATTTATTAGCAGGCCGTATACTTCTTAAAAAATTTTTCATTCACGAGAATTAATTAATTTCCCTTTTATTTAGATTTATTTATCAAATAAATAATAAAAATATGCAGAAGAAAAATAATAAAAATAGAATACTGCTAAGCAAAAAAGTAGGATACAGTCTTGAATAATAACCGTTATTTCTTCCTCTATATTTTTGTGGTTCAATGCCCTTGTGGAAAGGAAAAAAAGAGAAAAAAAAGAAGTGAGTCCCAGAATCCTTGAAACCTGTCAAACATTAGCATCAGCAGCATTTTTCATCACCTTGAATGGTTTGCACAGGTTCATTGGATTGAGAAACGGGCGTCCTAACCAGATATATGGATATGTAGAATTATAAAATTGAATTGAAAAGTTGTGTTTCTTGTCTATATTTTTGTGTTCTGTGTATATATATATATATATATATATATATATTTGTGAAAAGCTCGAGGTTTAAGAGAAATGGCAGGTGGAGAAGCACCAGGTGCAAGAGAACTTGACCAGACACCCACATGGGCAGTCTCGGCAGTTTGTGCTGCTATTGTTATGATCTCTATCATCCTGGAGAAGGTTCTTCATTGGATTGGAGAGGTTATTTACTTATTTTAAATTTTAAACATAGACTTTCAGTTTCAAATATATTTGGGTGGCATTTCTTTTTCTTTCAAGAACATGAATAATTTGTTGGTTGATCTTATGGATTTGGATTGATACCTTAAAGGAATCAGCATTTTTTTTTTTTAACTTATATTCATTCTGTCGTTATACAACAGACATGCATGGTGAAATCATTGATTCCCTCTCTATTCGTTTTTGTCAAAATACTTCTTGTTTACATCAACCATAACCAATTTACGTTTTGTATTTGTTGTTTGAAGTTGGGTTAAGATTTGACGATTAAACTTCCCTTTTTTTCTTTTATTTTCATTTTATACAAGAATGAAACATTGATTTCATTACGCTTTCTTTTTTCTTGAACATGAGAAATTCTTTAAAGGGGTAAGATTGCTAGAATGATAATTTTTAAAGGTTTGTATTTAATGAAAATTGATTGTAAAAATACAATTGTGAGATGCTCGAGCAAGGCTGAATTTGTCATTTATTAGAACGATGTAATTTGTTTAAATGTCTGGTTTCTCAAGATTTCTGAATCCCTGCAAAAAGAAAGGAGTTTGCCTCATTTTAGCTTCATCTTTTTAACAGGCCTTCATTTTCAGCTTTTCTTTTTTTCTCTATAGTTAATCTCTTTCTATATGCACGTACTTATTCTGCTGGCTTTGTCTCTCAGTGGTTTCAAGAAAGACACAAGAAAGCTCTATATGAAGCTCTTGACAAAGTTAAAGGCGGTACTTCTCATTTTTTGTTTTCTCCTAGTATTTATTTTGGTTCTCTATCAACTTAATAGAGTTTATGTGAATTTCAAGTGATCAATATGCACTTTCTGGTTAATTTTTTGCAGAGCTTATGGTTTTAGGATTTATATCCTTGCTCCTGACATTCAGTCAGAACTACGTTTCCCAAATCTGTATTAAAGAAAGTTATGCAGACACAATGTTACCTTGCCCCAAAAAGGGCATGAAAGATGAACATGAATCTGCCTCTGGCAATGAGGAACATCATCGCAGGCTTCTATGGTATGACCGCAGATTTTTAGGTGGCGATAGCAAAGTTAAAGGATGCAAAATGGTAAGCCTATCTTTTTAGGACTTTGTATTGATCATTGAATCAGCAGCATAGAAGTTTAGTGGCAAACCAAAAGCAAAGTGAAGTTTTTCTGGGGGTAGAAGCTATTTCTGCAAAAAAAAAAAAAAAAGCATGATAGCACCTGAAATTGTTTCTTTCTGTAATTCCAGGGATATGTACCACTCATATCTGTGAATGGACTGCATCAGTTGCACATCTTCATATTCTTTTTAGCAGTTTTTCATGTAATCTACAGTGCCATAACAATGATGCTTGGAAGATTAAAGGTGGTGTGCACACGCTGTATTTTTTACATTAATAGTTCTGTTCATTTATTTAGTTTTATCATTTGGCTTATTACAAATGGAGTAGCAGATTCAAGTATCATATGGCTATATGCTCAAGACAGCAACTTTCTCACATTGTGATTCTCTCCGGTACATCAGCATTTTCTGATTGTATTCAGTTAACACAAATTTATGAGCCTCTTCTTCTGTGCAGATCCGTGGATGGAAGGATTGGGAAAGAGAGAATTGCAAGGTTCATGATGCCATGAATGGTATTTTATTTGGAAGTTAACAGATCAAGTGATCAATACTCCTGTGCTGTGCTGAGATCCATTATTTTACTACTATTGAAGTGCCTTATTTTTTGGCACTGAATTTGGAATGTGTTAAATTCTACAGATCCAACAAGATTCAGGCTCACTCATGAGACATCTTTTGTAAAAAGCCACACAAGTTTCTGGACGAAAACGCCTGCCCTCTTTTACATTGTAAGGTTTTACAAGGTTTAACTTTCCTGTTCATATCAGTTCTTGAATATTTAATCTTTGCAGGTGTGCTTCTATCAACAATTCTTTAGATCTGTTACAAAAGCTGACTACCTGACCATGAGACATGGATTTGTTTCTGTAAGTTTCAACAAAATGTAAAAATTTAACCAGTGTATTGCAACATTTATGATTTGTCAATTAACAGATTTATTCATAAAAGGTTCATTTAACACCTGCAAGTAAGTTCGACTTTCAAAAATACATCAAAAGATCATTAGAAGATGACTTCAAGGTCGTTGTCGGTATAAGGTAAAAATAATGAAATCTTTGTCTTTTACAACTCGCGGATAGCAAGGTAAAATTTATTGAAATGATGCATGAATTATTAATTTTATGTGCTTTTGGCAGTCCATTACTGTGGGCTTCTGTAGTGCTCTTTCTGCTTTTCAATGTTCATGGTTAGTCCTTTTAAATTCCTTTTAGCATTTACCTCTGTTTTCAATTTCTGCATTCAAACTTGACCAGAGTATCAAATTGCTTGGTTGTCTTTCAGGATGGCAGGCTACGTCCTGGTTTTCTGGACTTCCTCTTTTTGTAAGACATTTTCCATAAAAGATTCATTGGTAATGTTTGTTAATATTTTAGGAGATGAAAGATTAACCAGTGGTTTGATTGAAGGTAATCTTAGCAGTTGGAACAAAGCTTCAAGCAATTATAACACAAATGGCACTTGAAATTCAAGAAAGGCATGCTGTAGTCCAAGGAATACCACTTGTGCAAGTCTCTGACAGGAATTTTTGGTTTAGTTGGCCTCAGCTAGTCCTTTATCTCATCCACTTTGTCCTGTTTCAGGTATGAGTTGAGTTGCATACTAAATTATGAACAAACTATGATTTCTAGGATTTTCTGACAAAAATTGTTTGTATGTGCAGAATGCATTCGAGCTAACATATTTCCTTTGGATATGGGTAATGATCTAATCACTTTTCCCTGTTGTAATTTTCTTTAAATTTCTTGAATGGATCAGTGTAATGACAGTTTCTCTTGCTGCAGTATGAGTTCGGGTTGAAATCTTGTTTTCACGAGAATATAACTCTTGTATACATAAGAGTTGCTTTAGGGTAAGTCAGATTCTCCTTTGTGTAGAGGGATCATGTGCCCTGAAATCAGAATTGCTAATGGACAAAGGTTTTTAATGGAATTTACAGTGTAGGGGCCCAGTTTCTCTGTAGCTACATTACGCTTCCACTCTATGCCCTAGTTACTCAGGTATGATATTTTTCAGATGGAACCATTGATGATGGAACTCACATGAATCAGTGGCCCAAATGCACTCCTCTTTCTAGATTTTATGTGAACCTTCACAATTAAATGAAAGAAAACAATTTTTCAAAGATTGAGGTGTGTTTTGATATGCATTTGGAAAATTTAGATGGGATCAACCATGAAGAGATCAATCTTTGATGAACAAACTTCCAAGGCGTTAAAACAGTGGCATAAAAAAGCTGTAAAGAAGCATCAAGATGGGAAGCCAGAACACGTGGCCACCAGGACCTTGGGGGGAAGCCCAGGTGACTCTCCACCTCCAGAACCAGAACTTATGGCAGATGTTGAAGCAGACGAGTCAGCAAATATCATGGCTACTGTGGATATTGATGGGGATCAACAAAACCCTAACCCTTATGCTCAACATGATCTACTAAGTTGATGATACTTAATTATGTGGCAGAGAAACTGTTTCATGTTTTAGGGTAGTTAATCAAAGCCCTATTAGTTGTGCTAGTAAAGAGTTTCTGCTTCAGAGTGGAAAGGTTGACCCTTGGCTGTAATGTTATTGAGGGGTCGCACACTCACTTTTACTATTTTTTTTTTTTCAAAGTTACATAGAGATTAGGGATTAAAAAACTCTGGCACTTGTCAAATTTGAGTTATGTAATTAGTCAAAAGAATTAAGCCGTGTTAGGCCACTTTTACTACTTGAAAAACCAAAATTATACACTGAATATAGAGTTCTCTTGCATGTATTCTAGCGATTCCAACCAATGTGTTTGTGACCATTATAACACTGAACTTTTTCTCTGAAAAAGAAATAAAAACTGAGGATGTGTTTGGTAAAAGATTAAAAAATTAATAATTAAATATTATTTTTATAGATTTTAATTTTTAAGGGGTATAATTATTAATATCAATTTATTAAATTTAATATTTAATTTTTTAAGAAAAAATAAATATTAATGAGGTGAAAAGTTAATAAATTTTTTATGAGTATTTAAAAAATATTAAAGGGTAAAGGCTTGTACCAATCATCCCCTAAAGGCATAAGTACATCTTGTTGGGGACAAAGTGGATGGTGGTTAGGAATAATGTGGGATTTTTGCTGGATTCTTATAACCGTATAGGCTTTTGGATTCCAACGGCTATGGCTTCCATGAGCAGCTTCGAAAGATGGACCGTTAATCGTCTGCAAATTGTTTCGAAATCCACTGCTAAACAAACGCAAGAACCTTCAAAACTATTCCTCCTTCCTGTACCAACTTCAAGAAGATGTGCAATTTTGATCTCTGCGTTGCCTCTTGGTCTCATTTTGCTCCCTCCATTGTCAGAGGCCAGAGAGAGACGCAACAAAAAGGCCATCCCTCTTGAAGACTATCTCACTACCTGTTAGTTATCCATTAGTCCCTTTGTTTCTAATTTTACATGTATTATACTTTCACTACCAAGCAATAATTGATAAGCAACCATTTTCCATTTTTTTTAATTACTTTAGAAACCCTTGGGGGAAGAAATTTGAAAATGTGCTACTTTAGTGTGTTCTTGATGATTACAGCACAATCGCACATTCTTGAATACCAACATTGGATCGACCTTAGAGGATTTTTGCCTTTCTGTGGCTGCTTTAAGCAATGCTACCACTTGGGCTTTTTCTTTTTCTTTTTTTTTTTTTTTTTTTGTCTCACTATGATTGGGAAGGTTAAAAATTGAACTCTAGAGGCAGGGTTGTAACAAAATAAATTCTCCAATGGGTAAAGGATAATCTGTTTATCAAGTCTCTTCTTCGTGCGCTTGTTGTTGATGGAATTCGAAACTGAATATAGGTGGTACCCGACTAAAATTTCAAGAATGGAGATAAGTGAAATGCTTGTAATATTTATGCTTAGGAAAGGATTATTTAGATGGAAAGGCAGATTCTTGGCTACCATTAGAGCAGCCTTAGCCTTAGGCCACCGCAGGGTTCACCAGGAATGAGCTTGTCAGTCCAATCATGTAAGAAGTTGCCTAGGCTATCTCTAAAAATTGCTGAAGGGAAACGTGATGCTTAATACATTCACATGAGAACTAAGCTTCAGCCAATCACAGCTGCATAAAAATGCTAGTCATTTGAACTATGTACTCACAGATGGACCAACTACGAAGTTTTGATGGCCACTGATATTTTGGATTTGAAATTTACAGTTTTTTTTTTTTTTAATTGCACAGCTGATGGATTGAAATATTATGATGTTGTTAAAGGAAAAGGTCCGATAGCCGAGAAAGGATTAACAGTTCTGGTTCATTGCAATTGAAACTGAACTTAAAAAATCTTCGCCATCTTTCTTTCATTTAAGATAAGCTTTTTCTGGCTTTTTCCTTTCCAGGTGCACTTTGACTGCTTATATAGGGTTATAACGGCTGTGTCAAGTCGAGAATCCAAGCTTTGGCTGGAAATCGCATAATTGCACAGGTCATTATATCCTTCTCCCAACAAAATCTTAGCATTTTTGTGTGTGCTCTCATACCTGCAGATAAGGATTTGCCTAATCAGACCTCCTGATCTCAGGCTACATTCATTGTCAATTATCTAAGAGTGCTGCATGGAGTGCAAATTTTGTTCAATCCAACCACATACCATTTTCACTACACGGTAGCATGAATCTTTAACTAAATACATAGATTGCTGATGCTCATTTTCTCATGCCTTAATTAGCCATATGAATTCAAAGTTGGAGCACCACCAGGCAAAGAACGGAAGCGAGAATTTGTAGACAACCCAAATGGTCTATTCTCCGCACAGGCTGCCCCAAAACCCCCAACTGCTATGTACTCAGTAACACAAGGGATGAAAGTAGGAGGAAGCATCCTCCTCCATTTGTAATTATAAGCTCAACTAGCAGGTGGCTTTTCTTTTAGCTTCTAATTAATTGCTCTAATCTTTTCTTATCGTTCTTCTTCTTTTTTTTTTGGGGCATCATTTTTACTTCTCTATGCAGAGGACCGTAATTGTTCCTCCGGAGGCTGGCTATGGCCAAAAGGGAATGAACGAAATCCCAGTAAAACCTTATTCCTTATTCAGATGTTAATATAGTGGCACAAATTGCTAATATTTTGGAAATAGTATATGATGTTTCAGACACACTAATCAATTATTTCATCTGTAATGCAGCCAGGAGCTACATTGGAGATAAACATTGAGCTTTTGCAAGTAATGCCAGCCGAAGAAAAGTGAGCACAACTTTGACTAAGAGAAGAATCTCATGTTATATAAAAAATTTCTTCTGCCGCGGCAAAGGCAACATAGCATAATGATTCTTTTGTTTGGAGAAGCATTTCTTCTTCACCAGAGGACTAACATGTCAACCAGTGAAAGTCATCTCTGATGGTTGCAGCAATAGATGACTGTATTGCAGCTCGAGGTTTATAATTTAAAATTTTGCATTATGATTTTAACTCACATATTAGGTTATTTTTCCACACTTAGGTACTTGTTCAGCAAAGTTTTGTTATTTTGTACATCGGAAAATACTTGTTTCAAAGAATGAAAAAGGGCTATTTGTAGACTGAAAAAGCTGATTTGTTTATTCATAAAACAAGTTATGATTCATATTCAAAACAAACATAAACGAGTTGTTGGTGAAGAGGACTGGTTAGCTTGCAGCCCTCTAAGCTCTAATTGCTCCCCAGGAGAAGTTCAAAATTCCAAATTATCATAATCATGTAAAAGTTTAGTCTAAAAAACGTAACAATCGAAATTCCAGTTAGCTCGTCAAATATAACTTGAATAAACGACCAACCAAAATTCTAACCCTGAAGCTCAGTTGCACTGCGCCTCTATCCATTCAATTATATTTCATCTATGTACTCTAGAAGATCTTCAACCTCTTGCCTCAAGGCTACAACTTTTTGCTGCTGTGGAGCAACCCTGTTCTCAATTTCCCGTCCCCCAAGCTTCTTCTCATAGCAGTCCACTATTATTGAGTGTTTCGCCATCCACCTCTCTTGCAATTCTCTCTCCTTAGCCACCAACTCCTCCACCTGTATAGTCATTATAGATCAGTTAGTAAGAAGATGGCACAAGATATACCACAATGTGAACATAGTAGAAAACGACAGGAGCATAAAATAAGCTTAATGTGCACCAGGCCACAACAATATGCACCATGATATTGGGATGTCGCATATAATAGTTTAACCATTTTTTCAGCTACGCTATTCAGACTAACTATGATATTGAAATGCATTCTAATTATTCAAGTTGTATAATCAGAGAAATGCTTGGAGTAAAAAGAAAATGAACCTTAGGCAATATATTAGCAGCTGCAGGAGATGATTGCAGAAATGCTAACAAGGGCTTTAATTCTTTTGAATGCTCTTTCAACAAACCATCAGCTGTCTTGCGAGTGGTTTTACATGCTTGGACATCTCCTATCCTAGAAAGGTCACGTAGTGATGCTTCAATCTTCTCATGTGTTGCTAGGCATTGGTTAATGATACTCTCAACCTGCTGAATTGTTGCTCGAACCTGAAATTATAAAGATTCTATCATGCATGTAGGTTCTCCAAGTTGAGACTAAAGAAGCGATGGTGAACTTTGAGAACATAACATGTCACACCCTACTTACCTCATCCCACTGCAGTTTTGCCAAATAAGAAGCAGATGACTTGGAGATTGACAAGTCAACATGCACATATACAATGCAAGCAACAAAAAGAAAGAAAAATCCAGAAATCAACATAAATGGCTCTCTAAGCATTGAAAGTTTGTTGAAGCTGTAATGGATCTGTAACAAGGAAAAGGTAATTTCTCAATATTCCTATGACAACTGTAAAGAGAAGCTACTATACAAATTGCAGGAAATTCATGAAACAAGGAAAGAAGCATTCATTTAAAAAGAATTTATTAACTATTAAGCAGCACAGATCATTCAAGTTACAAAGAGGTAAAAGGAGTACCTGGAAATATTGATTATGCTCTGGCACGACGTCGGCCTTTTCCAGCACAATTACTGGTCGACCAACAACATCCAGATGGGAAATTTTGGACTGTTGTAAACCAAAATTTTTAAATTATATAAAGATATCACACAAATTTTCCAAGTATAAAAGAGAAGGAAACTATGACTAAGAAAATTGATATTAAGAATACAAAAGGAAGGGAAGAAAACATTAATTCATAGATACCTCTTGCCTCTGCTTTACAGGAAATGGAGTCGAAACAGATAAATCTCTGGACCCCTCAGGCAAAACAACCTGCAATCAAAATACTGAGTTAAGACAGCACTCTTGTAGATCGCAAGACTGCAGCTCATACATATTTATGCAACCTAAAACCAAATTAGCATAATATCACGAACCTTCACAACAAGATTATCAATGACCAAATCATTAATAGGGGAAGCGAAAGAGATGTTTAGGAAACGTTTCCCCTCTGACTCAAACAAGAAGTCCTGAAGTGGCAAACTATATCCAATGATAAAAGCTGTTCTCCAACCTCCAAACATTGGATATCTAGGTTCAATCAATAACTCTGTCTGCAAATAAAAGAGGTAACTCAATTAGAAGCAGTAATTCAAAAGATCTGAACAATTCAAAATATCTACCTTTTTAGAATCAGCCCACAGATGAGATGTTGATATATTCCCAATTTCATCCCTATAATAAATGGAATGAGCTCTTGGTGGCAATTTTGCAACAAAATGTCTAATGGCTGATGAACCTCTAATGTGGGGTCTGGCCTGGTATTCAAGCCTGCAAGATTAAAGGAAAATAAAATCAGAATCAAGTTTATAAAATCACAGCACAAGAAAAACAGATAAAGTACATCCTTACTGACCTAGAAAATTCACCCTCGCTTTTTGCACCTTCATGGACAATGTTGCAATGTTCTGTGACCTGCACATTTCCCCAATGTGAAACTTCTATCTCTCGCACTAACTCCTGAGCAACAGCAAATGGCTGATTGATTTCAAAATGTACAACTAAAGGTGAGTATGAGAAAGGAGGGAGATTTTCATATGGACCATATTTGATCTCTGAGCCATGAATCTTAGTATTCTCAATTTTCGTATATGACTCAATTCTCGCATCAGGTAGCTTAATGCTAAGAGACTGAAACTTTACTGCATAAGGAGAGAGATAGTATGCACTATCCTGAAACAAAACCAACTGAATATCAGCCTGAGTAATTTTCTCAGGAAACGGTTTTAAAGTATGGGTAAATACGGCCAAAACATCCAAACTCATTGTGTCCCCTTCACCTAGTGCCTTGGGTAATGATACAGAATAAACAGTCAATGCAGGAGGCATTCCTTTTGGATTGGCAACTTCAACAGGGAGACTAACTCCAGAACTTTTCGTTTTGCCTTTTCCTTCATTAGTTGTTGCCATCAGATATACCAAATTTTTTGCCTGAAGCTCCGGGAAGGCCAGCAAAACCTCTGAAACCAAACCAGAACCAGCATTCTCCACCTAAAGCAACAAACTTGGTCAGAGGGTCACAACTATAGGAAAGACAGCAAACTAACATAAATGAATGCAATAAAGTAGACAAAAAAGTCAAAATTCTAGCTTTAAGGTTCAAAACATCGTTAAACCAGAAAGGAAAACGCAGACACAGAGAGAACGCCAGTTAAGCACCTTTAGTGTTGAAGTGATGCGTACAATTTGTGAAGTCAAATCAATCTGCAATAGAAAATCAAGCTTAGGGTTATCAACAAGAATCAGAGACAAGAACAAGAAAGAAGTCAATGCAATGAATAACAGACATTTATCAAAAGTTACAGAACACAGAAATGCACGTCTAAGATCAATTTTGAATCTCAACATACAAGAGAATTCAGACAACAAAAGAAATCAACTAATAGAAGCTGAGAAAAACCCTATTATTTCTCTTCGTTTCTATTCACTACTCAAACCAAATATAACTCTTTAGCTCATTTGGCTTCCATTCATTCTCAGTCCTCAGCAATCAATTAGATCATGAATACGAAAAGAAAGCTATCGAGATCTCCATAAACTGAAAGCATTATAGCTTAAAATGATAAAGGGGCCCAATTTTCGCCGTTGGCAGAGAGAGAGAGAGAGAGAGAGAGAGAAAGACGCTTTCTTGTAGCAAATGGAGAGAGATGGAATAGGAGGAAAGAACTTACACGTCGATCGACCTTGGAGAGTATCAGATCTGAAAGTACAGGCGTTGATAGAATCGCAATTGTAAACACAAGCAGATTGAACCTCCACCAAAACCCCATCTTGTTCTGCGTCTCCGTCTACGTCTTCCTCGGCAGTCTTCCCACAAAACTAATGTAGATCGCAGTGCCAGTGTCTCTCTTCAATGGCTGGTAAAGTTGGGTTGGGCCAGCCCATTAGACAAAGCCCATAACTTTATATCAAATTTCTGACCTCGTACCCGAAACGTGGCCTTGCGTTGTTTACTATAGCCGTAGCTCTCCAAGATAACAGAGTGAAGACGCACCGCACTGTATACTGTCTGTAAACACTGCAGCCTCCGGCGACAACCGTGGTCTGCGCTGTAGACAGGCAAGTCAGCTTTAGACTTTGTACCAAACATATGGAGACATCTCTGCGATATGGAGGAGACTCCAAAGCTCTAAGAATCCATGCCAAGGAGAAATTCCCTCTCGATTCTAAAACCCTCTTGCAGGTGACTTCATCTCTCCTTACTGGAATTCTTCTTTTGGATATACTTCTTTATGCCCTTATTTTTTTGTTCTACTTCACCTGCTGATTGACCTAAACATTATTGATTGAATGTTTCATTATTAGGTTTAACTTCTAATTAACTTTATTATTTGTTAAAATTGCTTATTCCGTGCAAAGGTTATAAATTTTGCAACAAAAGGCTGATTTATAGCTATCTTCAAGAGCTTCACTTCTTTTTATCGGGAATTCCCTTTTGATTGATTTCCTCCTCTTTTTTTATACTTAAATTGTGGTTAGGTTCATGGAGCCCTAGATACAAGAATTGGGGCGCCAAACTATTTTAGTGCAATGATAAGACGCTTCTACCCAGATGTATGTCTTCCTTATTCTCTCTTTAGATTGTTATTATTCTGTTTGCAACTTCTTAAATCCTACTTAAAGTGTGCTAATATATATTTGTTGACTAATTATAGTTGTCAGTCAGCCTTGGTGTGGGATTGCAGTATGATAAACACGAGGAGCTCACGTACAGAATGCGTGCAAAAAAATCATTTCCTGTTACCGATGATGGTTTTTTAAGCTTCAATATTAAGGGATGGTGCAAGATTGATAAAGAATTTAAAGAGGTTGGTGTTTTCTTTGGTTCCTGGAGAAGCTTCTTGGAAATGTAGTTGGTTAATGAGGATTGTTGCTCCTCCAATCATTTTAGCCCAATGGTGCCAGTGACTCAGTTGTCTACAATTTTAAATCTATTGTATTCTTAATAAATTCAAAATGCTATTGTTGCAACTTTTTGCAAGTTTCTAAAACTCCAAATATACTTTTTTTTTCATATATTTATTATAACAAGGGAAATGAAAATTTGTAATCTAGTATGTTTTTCTAGGTTCCTTATGCAATTTATATCTTCTGGTATGTTGACAGAGGAAGTCAAATGGAGCTGCAGAATTTGCTTGGAGCATACCTAATTTTCAAAAAGACCAAGATGTTAGGTTCAAAGTTGGATATGAACTGGTTGATAAGGTATATTCCTCTTGTCAGTGATGCTTAAAAGTCTAGTAGTGTACTTCTTATACCTACTATATTATAATTCATCATCATCATATTTCCCCATAGCAAAGTGCTTTCAATTTGCACTATACAGTTTGTTTCACGATTCTTCCTGGCCATTTTGTCTTTCACTTTAGATTTTTATTACCTCCCTCTTTCTCTCTATGAAGGAGAAGATGAAAAAGATAATGTTAATCCTACAAGAATATAATGCAGTGTTCCAGTTTAGACATTTTTAGGTGGAAGGTAGACTTCAGCTTAATGTTTATTATGATTTTTGTGACAGTGTATAGTGCAGCCCAATTCTGTGAGAGAGGGAAAGGTAGAGAAAAAAGGAAAAAAAGAGGAGGAGGAGGGGGAGGGGGGTGGGTGTGGGTGGGGGAGGTGGTGTTTGGTCATAGATGATGAGGACAAAACTTTGCAATTGCCAATTTCAAAAGTTGCTTTTTCCCCTGCTTTCAGAATTGAAGGTTTTTTTTTTTTTTTTTTTTTGATAAATTGAGTTAAGTTAATTCTGAATTATGATGACTGTTATAATTACAACAAGCAAATGGATGTGAGACTTCTGTCCTGCATGAATTCAATGAGTCGGCAACTTCAGCTGCTTAAATCTTCGTAACACTTTCTTTACTATGGCAGGGGGCATTCTGATTTAGAGTGTTTATGCGTTTAATGATGCACCCTAGTGGAATAGTAGCTTCCATTAGAAAGCAATTTGTTGATTTCGCCATGCATCATGCTAATATCTTCAACTTTCTCATTTGGTGTTGAATTCTCAAGTTAACTTCTTTTGCTCCTGTTTTGTTAATCCTTTTTTCCACCTTTCAGATGCCTTACCTGCAGATTAGGGAAAATAATTGGACCCTCAGTGCTGACATTTATGGTAGATGGAACGTAAGATTTGATTTGTGAGTATGAGTTGGCATATCTTTGGAGGTGAGATGTTCTACTGCACGCTGCTGATTGTGTTTATTTCAATTTAGATAGATGCTTAGAACTGATTAGTAAAATAACAATTGGCCACTATGTCTTGGGTGGTTAATTGGATTTTCATGGGCCACAATGGCAAGGGCCCTTAATTCGCAAACAACAACAATTTTTCATCCATAGGAGAAGTCTAAAACTGTTGCTCATAATTTAGGCTGGACTGTTTAGTAAAGCTCATGCATCAGACGGTGTCCCTCTTTTAGGTTTGTTTAGGTTAATGTGCAATTCCAGTAAACAAAGGTGAAGGTTGCTTCAGTTATTGTGAGAGCACAAGAGAAACAACTGTCTTTGTGCTCAACTCTATTGTTAATTTTGTTTCTCAATTCCATCGCTTTGGGATGTGGAACAAAGTCCTCAATTTTATGTCTACTGTTAGCTTCTATTCATTGAAGAATTTTCTTGCTGGAAACATCTTTTAGGTCTTTTATTTTCTTTGCCATATATAAGAGCAGCTGACACTTTATTTGGCGTTGGTGCATATGCATCAAGATAGATACTTAGGTCTATCATTTCACTGACCGAGATTTCATATTGTTGCTTGCAGGCATGATATTTGAGGTAACAATGAGTTAGTTTATGCGAGTCTTCCAAAGAGTTCTGAGGAAAATGTTGTTACCGTCTCTCTTGGGTGATTTTGAAGGACAAACACCTAAATTTGTATTACCTAGGAACAACGATTTGTCCCTCTTTTTAATGTTAAGCCACATTTTCTTGTTTCAAATATTGATCATTGTATTTACTTGTTATTTGAACGTTTTTATTTGCCATGCCATCCTATGAATTATTGTCTAACCAGATGCCAATAGGGATGCCGATGCACACAGCATGTGAGAGCGGAGATTAGTGGTCTAGATAATCATAGACATGAGTTAGAATGAACTGATTCCATGAATAAAGACACGAGATATTGAGTGGACATATGATGTCAACTTTTGTGGTTGCAAGTCACTCGGAGCAAGCTTTGGACGAGAAGTTAACTGCTTTGCGGGGCATAGCAAAATTTGATTTGCTGTTTATGTAAACCATAATCATTTGCCTCTGGGTATTCCCGAGGCTAAACACCATTTTATGGCCAGACGGAGATTGTCTGAGATCACGCTTGAATGTTCGTTTTTACCTTTCATGGTCTGTTTGGCTGGGAGAGAGACTTTTTCACCACAGAATAATAGAAGGCCCTAGTTGTGGTTATCAAGTTTAAGTCACAGATGTTTTCAAAACAAAAAAAAGTTTTAAGTCACAGATATCTGTGTCGATTAGATTGGTGAGCAAAGAACCAAACCCATCAATTATGCCAGAGAATAGGCCCTGGATATTGTCCACCAACTAGCAGACATGGGTATATCGTTAGTTCTACCGCTCGCTAGTCTAAGTCTCTTAAACCCATCAATGGAACCACTAACTAAACGAAGTTAGCACGGCGATGGGGAAGTACAAAAGCAAGAGTTGTGTTCCCGGAGGGAAAGTTTGCTTAAGGTTAAGAATTAGGGTAATTATCAAAA
>NW_026615170.1:0-32687 GCF_030052815.1 Hevea brasiliensis
ACAGGAGGAGCTGAATGCATAGGAATAATTGTGGGGTGGCCACTAGAAACAAGACCGCGGTGATTAGCTGAGTTGATGTTCACCGTGGCTGGAGGGAGCTTAGCTATGATGTGATTAGGTCAAGATAACAAGCGAGTGGGATTTGAGCTCCAACGAAGGGATGAAAATAGAGATGATAAAGAGTTGAAAGTGAAGGCGTGATCGGGTGATGAACAAGCTGGAAATGTAGAGTTCGATGTTCAAAATCCTTTTCAAGAAACACTTGAGAAAACTAGTTTCAAAGTCTTTCCAATCAATACTTCAAAGTAGCAGAATAACAAAGTGAATGAAATTTTGAGTTCTTCCGCTATAATATGACCTTTCTTTTTTAAATCAGTCCTTTCCCTTGAGCAGTTTTCATGCGGTATTTATAGGAATGGTGCTCCCCATGAAGGGTCGAGATTCATTTGAGGAGATGGAGGGTCGGGATTTTGAAGTACATGATCGGATGTTCGGGAATTAAAGAGAATCAAAGCGAATGGTGAGATCGCTTCTCAAAATATTTGTCCTTTTCCTCTTTTAATCAAGCGGTCTTGAATCCTTTGTCAGGAGCGATGCGAAGTGAGAGTGAAAAAAGGCTGGTATTGTCGTCTTCTCTCTTGATCCAAGGGTTCGGATTCATCCTTACAAGTGAGATCAGCGGTGGGGATTGGGATGTCTGGAATTTGTCATGACATACCACGGCACTGTCGGCGTGCGGGCGATTCTTAGGCGTGCGGTGGAGATCTCGTCGCCGCGCTTTAACTACCTCGGCTCTGATTCGGCGGCGGTTATCGAATTTGTCTTATTCTTTTTGTCTTCGATCCCTCCTAGCTCCCATTCCGATCTCTCATGCGATCTCCTATCTCCGATCTCTTTTATCCCTTGATCGATGCGGATTCGGTCCAAGCATTAATTACATCTCGATTTTGAGCGTCAGCCGTTTTCCTTCGACATTAAATGCCCATTTTCCCCTATATATACCCACATTGATAGTGGCATTTCCTTCATTCGATTTTCTCTCTTTCTCCTTGTTTCTTGGTTCTATTTGTTAGGGAAAGTTAAGCTACAAGCGTGGTTTTGATCCTCTTAGATGGAATTCCCTTTTCCTCGACGGAAAATTTACGATCCGGTGATTGGATGGTCCTAATTGGCGATGGTGAAGAAGCGAATTTGACCGATCCGTATTGCGGGCTTGGTTACCGATCTCGAGTTGCTCAAGCGAGTTCATTCGGCTTCTCATCACATTGAGTGTTCGGCGATCGATCCACATTGGGTGTTCCGGCGGATGAAGCATCCGATCGGCAATATCCTTGGGATCGATTATAAGCGATCTTTGGAACACACAGGAGTATCCTTGGCATTAGTTATAAAGCGATCCATGGATCTCTGGGAGTATCCTTGGGATCGATTATAAGCGATCCTTAGATCGGCCTCTTGAGATAGGATTTTCATCGGTCTCTAGAGATCACGAAATGATGTAATTTTCAATGTAATCGGATCTCTAGAGATCGGCCACATGATGTAGCTAGACCTTTATTGTAATCCGATCCTAGAGATCGCCCAAATGATGTAATCAGATCTTTTTGCAAATAAAGACTTTATTTTGCGATTATCATCTTATTATTTTTGCATTGATTATTTTCCGATCTCTAAGGTGGTTATCCGATCTGGTTCTTTACTTGAATGACACTTGGTGATCCTTTATTCAAAATATTTAACTTGTTATGCGATCTCAGATTAAGATCTACGAACATTCGGATATTTGAGAAAAGTGTCGAGCATTTGTCGAGTCTCACCAATCGATCGCCGCCTAGAACCTCGCGAGCATTAAATGCTCGGACTAGTATAAATAGGGAGGGTTAGCGATTGTTTTCTCATTTCATTTTGGTCTCTGCTCATAGCTTGAAGTTCTCTCATTTTCTCGGTTTCTCAGAGCAGATTAGACTCAGTAAGGACTTTGATCTTCTTTTTGTTTAAGTTCTTTGTTTCTTTTGAAAATGGCGGTGCAGAAGGTCGGAGAAGCGGCGAGCCCTCCTTCCATTGAGTTCTCTTGGTCATCGTCGATGAGGAAGAGGCGGCCAGACCAAGCACGCAACCCGAACCTCTTAGGGTCCTGCTCCGGTCGGGCGGGTCGTACCATTAAAGCGTCTGGCGCCCTTGGTGGGAGAATCTCCTATAGGCGAGCTACGATCGGTTCTTGAGAATCCGATCTTGATCGTTTAGCCAAGAATATAACATTCGGCCCGACATGCGAGCTAATCAAGTGCCATGGCGACCTTCGTGTCAATCACTTCTTTGAAGAAACGACATGGTTATGGTGTGCGAGGAACAATTAAAGGCGACCTTGGTTCCCCCTGGATGACTTCTACAAGGAGGTCTTAAAATTTCATCGAGCATCCATTGTTCAAATTCACCCCAACTCGTGGCGGATCTTGGTAGCTTTCAGAGGTCTATGCGAGCTAAGGGAATCGGACCTACGGCTAAAGTGTTAGCCAAGCTGCCGGCTAACTCAGAAAGGGCGATGACCACTTTGGTTCTTTCGGTGAAGCCTAGTTGCGAGCTCTTTTCCGATCTGCCCTCGTCCCTT
This sequence comes from Hevea brasiliensis, assembly GCF_030052815.1. Taxonomy (NCBI): domain Eukaryota; kingdom Viridiplantae; phylum Streptophyta; class Magnoliopsida; order Malpighiales; family Euphorbiaceae; genus Hevea; species Hevea brasiliensis. The sequence goes on from NW_026615170.1 coordinate 2,609, forward strand.
AAGAAGCTGGAAGAATCGTTTCTTCATTGTGAGGAGCAAAGATCCGAGCGCTTTGAGATTTCCCAGCATTTGGTGGTACCGGGGACCCTTGCTTCGAACCATATTACCACTGGCGAAGAGGAAAGTTTGATAGTGATGGATCTGAAGAGTGAGGCTGCCACTAAAAGTATTCTTGTTTGGATTCGGTGGTAGAAATTTGCACCATTGAATTCAGCGCTCACTGGCCAAGACCATGAACTTCGCTCTCTAACCTCGGCATCGGTATTTTCTATATCTCAATTCTCACGACCTTAGTGATCTCACTAACCTTTTCTTTGTGCGGTATGGCGGGTGGTGAAGGTCATAGGAAGCGGAAGAAGGAAGAGAGATCTTAGGAAAGTAAAGGAGATGAAGCGTTGAGCGACTCCAAACACACAGTCGCGAGCACAGGAGATACAAAGAGATCCTCCCCAACCTTGGGTCCCTCGACCACTTTGAAGCTACCCGATCTCCTCCTAGATCGGAAGAAGCGACCTCAGTTCTTGCAGTTGTCCCAAGCGCGGAAAGGGGACCTACTCAAGCTTAGGAGGACCTCCTCTCGGGCGCTCGAATCTTGATCGACTCCTTGAAGGATAGCAGGCTGTTAAGGAGAACCCCGGTTTTGCTAAAGTCCTGGGGTCTACCATCTTCTTTCAGGAGGATCGGGACAGGCTATCCCAGAGTGGCCTTGATGACATATTGACTCGGACCATGAGCTTAAACGTGGAGTGTCTGGTGAACCGGACCATGATCAGGAAAGGATTGGCGCTGGGTAAGGAGATCGGGAAGAAGAACCGGGAAGTGGATTCCCTCCGTCCAGAACTCTCATCGGCTCGGGATTATATATCTCAGTCGAGGGGCGGGCAAAGCTCCATGAAGGCCGGTTGGCGAGCAGGCCGTATTTCGGATGAGAGGACCGCGCTCTTAAGGAAGTCGAGCGCTCCACGCCAATGCATCCTCTCGGTCGCTCAACATAGAGGAACTCGAGGCGAAGGATAAGGAGCTTAAGGAGAGGATGAGGAGATGGTGGCGGGAATAGTGAGGCCTATGTGAAGGCTCACAAGGATCTCTTGGCGCACTCCGGGGCGTTACCGAAGAAGACTTTTCTTGGATGGGCGACTGGCACCGGGCGATGGTGAAGATAGTGAGGATGGCCAGGGTGAGAGGGAGAGAGGAGTGATCAAATGTAGATCGGTGGGGTGATCCCAGTAGAATAACTGTACAAATTATGACATGAAATGAAATGCCTTTTGTTCAATGAATGATTGTGATCGGAAAATTTTAAACCATTATTTATGCGAGTATTTGATTGTATGAGCACAGCAAAACAAAAACTAAATGTGATTATTAATCTAAGTATGAGAGATCGGAAAGCACTCTGAACATGAGATCGGTAGGGAAGAAATCTTTGAGCAGAACTTGACCGAAAATTTAACTCGAACACTTAAGATCGGAATCGAACCAAAACTTTAGCTCTTAAACTTTCGGAAGGAGTCGGCAATAAAGCGGTAGGAAAAGATCTAGTGCTAGTTCACTTCATTTATCAACGAGAGATCGGGAATATTCTTGGCAGTCAGGAAATCCGTCAGCGGGTTTGAAGGATCGGTAAATGATTTGAGAGATCGGTGAGTTTCAAGGGATGCGTAGGACTTATCATTGATTCACGTCTTTGCGAGGAGGTCGGAAATGTGACCGCCTACCAAGAGAGGATCGGAAGCGTGATTAGCTACTCAGGAAACTTAGCAGGGATCGGTTTCAAAGTATTTTGAGGATCGGCCAAAATATGGTGTCGACAATTTGCCCCTCTTTCGTAATTTCTATTAAAGGAAAAATTTCCGTATAGGAATTATGTAAAGATTCGACTCATATTTTGGGCGATTAGGTATTTGAAATTAGGGAACTAAAGCACACCTAAGTTAATGACCTAGAAAATTAAAATCAACTTAGATCTATAAACCGGAGGTTGATACTTGAAATTTAAATTGCATGAAATTAAAATCAACTTAGATCAAGGAACGAGAGGTTGATAACGAAATGTAAATTGCATGAAATTAAAATCAACTTAGATCAAGGAACCGGAGGTTGATAACGGAAATTTAAATTGCATGAAATTAAAATCAACTTAGATCAAGGAACGAGAGGTTGATGGTGGAATTGCGGGGAAAATAAAATCAACTTGGATCAAGGATCCATAGATTGATGGTGGAATTGCGGGAAAATAAAATCAACTTGGATCAAGGATCCGAGGTTGATGGTGGAATTGCGGGAAAATAAAATCAACTTGGATCAAGGATCCATAGATTGATGGTGGAATTGCGGGAAAATAAAATCAACTTGGATCGAGGATCCGGAGATTGATGGTGGAATTGCGGAAAATAAAATCAACTTGGATCAAGGATCCGGAGATTGATGGTGGAATTGCGGGAAAATAAAATCAACTTGGATCAAGGATCCGAGGTTGATGGTGGAATTGCGAGGAAAATAAAATCAACTTGGATCAAGGATCCATAGATTGATGGTGGAATTGCGGGAAAATAAAATCAACTTGGATCAAGGATCCGAGATTGATGGTGGAATTGCGGGAAAATAAAATCAACTTGGATCAAGGATCCGGAGGTTGATGGTGGAATTGCGGGAAAATAAAATCAACTTGGATCAAGGATCCGGAGATTGATGGTGGAATTGCGAGGAAAATAAAATCAACTTGGATCAAGGATCCGAGATTGATGGTGGAATTGCGGGAAAATAAAATCAACTTGGATCAAGGATCCATAGATTGATGGTGGAAATTTAAATTGCGGAAATTAAAATCAACTTACAAAACAAGTCGACTTTGGCATATGAAGTTATTCCACTGAAGAGTGTACTCAACAAGATAACGAAGGCGGACGATTAATGGAGGAGGAGTTGCAAGGCGACCTATGATCTCATTCTTTCGGATGCCCCTTTTCATTCAGACTTTCTTCTTATTCTCTGAAAGCGCCCTTGCGGGTTTTCACTTTCTCTTCGTCCATTCGGCTAGAAAGCGCCCTTTCGGGTTTTCGCCTCTAGTTTTTTTTTTTTTTTTTAAGGCCGTCATTCCTGCAAATCTCATAGCAAAATGCGTGAGGTTATCAATTCTCGAATTCAAATCTTATGGCAAAAATTTAACTAATTAATAGCACATTAAACAAAGAGAAAGAGCGATATTAAAAGCGGGCGACGAGAAAAATAAGAGCGGAAGGAATAAAGTATAACTTTATTATGGTCTTGAAAAAGCGAAGATAAACTTTCAAAGGGAAAGGCCATAGGGATAGATCTCACATATTCCTTATGGTTAATTTTGAAGTCTTTTAAGCGCCATTATTTGAGTTCTTTGAAAGTGCATGTCGTAGCAGTCTCTTTTCTATCCGTGGTTTCATGCCCCCTTCCTTATTCCTCCACTTCGGTTCTTGGGGCGCCCTTTTGGGTTTTCACCCCAAGATTTTTTTTTTTTTTTTTTAAGGCGCCCTTTGGGTTTCATCCTTTCTCCTTTTCATGCATAGTATCTCTTGTGATGTCGGCATTCCACGAGTCTCGGGAATTCTTCACCGTCCATGTGAGTCAAGATCAAGGCTCCTCGAGCGCCTTTTAATCACATAAGGACCCTCGTAGGTTGGTGACCATTTGCCCGGGGATCGTTTTGGTTTGGCGATGCTTTCTTGAGAACTAAGTCCCGAGTTGAAATTCCGTGGTATGCGTTTTTATCAAATGCCACAGCCATTCTTCTACTGGTATAATTGTCAGTGACATGCTTTGTTAACCTTTTCTCATCCGGCAAATTCAAGCGATCCAACCTTGGTGGATCCATTCGACTCATCGATCCACGATTCCTTCAAAATTCTTAGGGGCGGGATTTCAACCTCAATAGGCAATCTGACTTCCATCCGTAGACCGGTGAGTATGGTGTTGCCCGGTCGAGGTTCTTACGGAAGTCGGTATGCGTGGAGGCGTGGGAAGCATATCATGCCAATCCCTATATGTATTTGTCATTTTCCGGATTATTCTCTTGAGGTTTTTGTTCGCGGCTTCAAGCGCTCCATTCATCTGGGGCGGTATGGGAGGAATTGAGATGTCGGATTACGTATTGATCACACGGCTTACGAATCTTGGACCGTTCGGGTTCTTGGCGTTATCGGTGACAATTTCATTCGGGAGACCATGCGGCGGATGATATTGTTTACGAAGAATTTGAGAAAGCGTGTTACTGCGTGATGTGAGCATAGGATGTCGCCTCGACCCACTTTGAGAAATAGTCGATGGCTACAAGGATGAATCTGTGCCCATTGGATGCCTTGGGATTGATGGGACCAATCACATCTATGCCCCACATTGCAAAAGGCCACGGTGAGGCGAGATTGAGCGACTTGTGAGGTGGCATATTTATCGGATCTGCGTCGTCGACACTTGTGGCACCGGAAATACTCGATGCAATCCTTTTCCATTGTGGTCCAAAAATACCCGTCGCATGATTTGCTTCGTCATCATGTGACCATTGGCGTGAGTGGCACAATTTCCCTCATGCGTCTCAAAGAGGATTCTCTTAGCTTCTTTTGCATCTCGCATCTCGATGGTCGCCGTTGGCGCTCCTCTTGTATAGGGTCTCTCCAGCAGGAAAGTACCTAATGCTAATCTCGAATCATCTTCTTTTCATTCTTGCTTGCCCTGAAGAAATTCTCGGTTCTCTGATGAGCCGGGATGTCATGATACCAAGGCTTTCCGTCGGGCTCTTCTTCAATCATGAGACAATAGGTGGCTCATCCCTTACCTTAATCTTGAGCGTGCGAAGCGTCTGTCCTTCTTGATTTGAGCCATAACAGCGGAGTAGCTAAGGCATGCAAATTGATTCTGTCTCTACTCGGATGAGTGAAAGAGATTTCTTGAATTCCTTGATCATCTCCGATGAAGTGCTTGATGGGGATTAGCTTGGGATCCTTGGTTTGCCATTCTCCCTTAACACGATAAATTATCGAGGCCGAGTCTCCATACACCTCCAACTTTACGATTTTCATCTTTATAGCGGCATGTAGACCCATCACACAAGCTTCATATTAGCGACATTGTTGGTGCGATCAAATCCCAACTTAGCGGCTATTGGGAAGTGCTTTCATGCAGGGATACTAATGCGGCTCGATTCCGTTCGGATAAATTGACCGCTCCGTCAAAATACATTTCCCATACATTGGCTGGTTCCCCTTCTTGCGATCTACTTCATTAATATGCTCATCGGGAACTCAAAATTGAGCTTCATAATCCGGGATAGGGTTTTTACGCTGGGAGGTCGGCAATCACGCTACCTTTCACGCTTTCGGGTCATGTAGACTATATCATATTGGGAGAGTATAACTTGCCACTTGGCTATTCTTCAGCACGAAGGGCTCTCAAATACATATCGATAGGGTCCATCACGGAGATGAGCCATGTTTTGTGATTTAACATGTAGTGCTTAAGGCGATTTCTTTGTCGGAGCCCAGCGACAAGTCTTTTCTAAGGAAGAGTACCTTGACTCACAATCATTGAACTTCTTGCTCGGGTAATAAATGGCCCTCTCTTTTAGGCCGGTATCATCATCTTTGTCCCAAAACACATCCCATGGAATTACATTTGGACTGCCATATGCGAGGATCGAGGCCTACACGCCGCAGTGGGACCAATCTTTGGTGGGTTTGTGAATCTTGCTTGATTTTCTCAAAAGCCTCTTGACAAACTGAATCCCATTGAGTAGAGTTGTTTTTCGGAGTAATCGAAAATAGGCTCGGCTTTGGCGGTGAGATTAGAAATAAACCTCGAAATGTAGTTGACTTTCCCGAGCTGCGCACCTCCCTTTACATTTTTGGGGCGGCATTTCTTGAATAGCTCGAACCTTATGCGGATCTACTTCTATCCCTTTCTAAACTTACTATGAATCCCAACGGTTTTCCGATCTAGCTCAGAATATGCACTTAGCGGGGTTGACTTCAAGCGGTATTTCTGAGTCTTTCAAACACCCTCCTTATCACTGAGCGTGGCTCTCCTCTCCCGGGATTTGATGATCATATCATCCACATACACCTCCACTTCTTTATGCATCATATCGTGGAATAATGTGACCATTGCTTGTATTTGGTAAGTAGCCCGGCATTCTTCAACCCGAAGGGCATGACCCGATAGCGAGAATACCCCCATTGGGTGATAAAGCGGTTTATCCTTGTCTTCCTCGTCCATTGGGATCGATTGTACCACGATGCCCCATCAATACCACGAACATCTGCCCAAACCAGCGGCATTGTCAACTAACACATCAATGTGGGGGAGGAAATCGTCTTTCAAACTAGCTTTATTAAGATCCTGTAGTCAACACACACCACGACTCTCCGTCTTTCTTCATCAACGGGACGGCGTTAGCCACCCATTGGGGATATTTGACCACTTCTAAGAACCGGCGTCATCTTTGTTTCTTGACTTCATCCGAACCTTGAAGCGGTGTATCGGGATTCATTCTCCTCGATTTACGCTTCACGGGATCGTTCCCGGAATTAAAGGAATCTTGTGCGTCACTATCTGAGGGTCCAAACCGACCATGTCATCATAGCTCCAAGAGAACACGTCGAGAAATTCCTTAAGCAGACCGATCATATCTCCCAACTCCTCACTCTCCACTATCTTAAGTTCCCTTTTTACTTCTTAGTGCCTAAGTTTATTGTGCACGTTTGGTCTTCACAAGGCACGTTGGAGTGTTCATCTTTTTCATTGCTTTCTTCTGTAAGGTCTTCCTCAGAATTACTTGAAGTAATGGCAGTTATGGGGATTTCAAATTTAACGGAGGAATTTACGAGTCTATTGGATTATTAGGTGTTAATTGATGAATTGTCTGAAGGAATAAAGAATAGAACATGTTATAAGGATGGAAAGAAAAGAGTATTGAATTAAAAATGCGCTATTAATTCATTAATATTAATGCCATAAGAAAAGGTCCATTCTGATTATTACACTTGTCACCATGGACAAAGTGATCAAGTGTAGATAACGAGGTACTTTACTCGAGATTGAGTGCAGGATATCCTCCGTTGTCGGTTGTCAAGCTCTGCTCTTGACCATTGGCGAAATTAGGGCCTCATACAAGGAATCGGTTGGATGACATCTATGGATGGATCATCGGTGATTCTTACGTACTTGCGGATGTTGAATGGCCGGTTTAGTGAAGATTTCCGTGATTCTCGGGACTACTTTCACCTTTCCTATCTTACGGTCAAATCTACGATCCGAAGCATTTTCTCATCGAGAATCGCCCATCCACGAGGCATCCTCCTCATATCCCAAACCACAGCGGCCTATCTTACGAATGGCGGTATAGGCTGACAATCCCTTGTAATGTGGCGCCTAGGCCTTTACCCTCTTCATACCGCTTCTTGACATTACTTTGGCCACCATAGCCATGGCCCCCTCCTTCCAGTATCTTGCAATTCAAGGGCACGGAAAGAACTTTCCAATGACTCCTCATTTGCTTCCACATAAGGGAGTGATTGCGGCAGTGACTAGTATGGCCTCTTCGCCCTTCAGTGATGATTTTGCCGTCCTTAATGTATTTGATCTTACGGTGCAAAGTAGAAGGAGCGACGTTCGTGAGAATGGATCCAAGGCCTCCCTAACGACATGGTGTAAGGCGGCTCAATGTTCATCACTTGAAGCGTGATATTGAAAGTACATGCACCGACTGGATTGGCAAGTCAACGTCCCCGGCACCTCTCTCCTTGTTCCGTCAAAGCTCTCACCACCATAGTACTTTGGCGTATATGCAGTTAGTCAGCGGCAATCTAGCCAAGGTAGCGCTAGGCAATACATTGAGGCGTGATCCGTTATCGATGAGGACCTTGGCCACTATCTGACCTTTACATTTTACCGTTATATGCGAGCTTTATTATGCCCTAAGCTGCGGGGTCTACCTCCTCTTGAGAAAAGGCTCTGAGTGGATGCAGATTTGTCCCACTAACTTCTCAAAGCGCCGGAGTAATGTCGGGGTTGACAAAGGCTGATCGAGATTCTCTGCAAGGCTTGTCGGTGCACTTAGAACTCAAAATCAGCGATAACTTGAAATCCGGCGGGTGTCTTTCTCAAGCTGTTCCACCACGTCATACTCGCTCTGCTTCATTATTTGGAGCAACGATTCTTCATCTTCTCTATGCTCAACGAGCTCTGCTTCCTGCTTTCTCAACCTCCTCTTAGTGTTTCTCGATGACTCTCCCATCTTTACTTTCCCTTTTCTCTTTTCTCTTTCCTCGTTCAGTAACACCTCCCACTTGGGTTATAAACTTGACTTCTTGCTCGGTGGAGAGGGTTTTATTGCAATAATAAGTGAGGACTTGTTTGGGAGGCGATGTTCTTTGGCGAGTCGGCATAAGTCATCTGAAGTGCTCGTGAGGAAGCGAAACATGGCTTTGGTAGTGCGGAGGTGAGGCGAGGCTAGGAGCGGATGTCTTTGCTTGGCGCTCCACGAGTAAAAACTTGGAAATTATAGTTCCAAGGGACGGCATGAGTGTTGGTGATGGGGAGGCGTGGCGGAGTCTGAATAAGCTATTCTTGGTGGTGAGGCTCTTGGGGGTGAGAAGGTGATTACAGGCTTGGAGGTAGAAGCGGTTGGCTGAATCTTGTGGTGTTCACTTCCCCTTCCGTTTTGACCTCTTCGACATCTCAACCCCTTAAAGACAATAAGTTAGGACCTCTTGCAGAACCCCTCACAATCTCATGACTCATGATCATTTGCCCCTCCATCGTAAGGACACCCGTATTCTCCTCTAATCCCGTTGCACGGGGAAAGATAACCTTCCCTCATTGCTATAGCAAAAATCTCCTCAAAGTATGGAACCGGCTCATCCACTTGGTGTTGATCCCTTTCCCTTAGATTCGATCATATTTACACCACTACGCATTATGGTTGGGCGGTGGATTTGAGGTGACATTGGGGAGGAACCATTCCCCTCAATTTTCAACCACCCGTTCGGATTAGGCGTGCACTCTCCCTCTGAGTGCCCGCGATTGTCGATTGAATGCCCTTGTGCTCCTCCATGATACTCACAGCAGTGTGGCATCATACCACACAGGATATGGCGGTGGATTGGGTCTAAAGGGTGATGCGATTTGGTTTATCTGACAAGGTATCGGTATATTTCAACGAGAGGAGGAAGGGGTGGATCGGGATTTCTTGGAGGTCTCGGGTTATTTTGTGGTGAGTCGTGGTTGAGTTGGTGGAGGAGGTGGTATTGGTTGGAAATTTGTGGGTGGGTCGTATTGTGGGCTTGGTTGTGAATAATTACTGAAAGGAGGTGGAATGTTGGCGATGGTTTGGCGATGAGAGGGAATATGGCGGTAGTTCTGTTGGGGAAATTGGGGGTAAGTATTCTGACGGGTGATAGAGGGTACATCACCCTCCTTTTTCTTGCCAAAATTGGCAGTTTTCTTTACAGGGTTCTCAGCCAACTCCTGTAGCCTTCCTATTCTCAGTTGGCTTGATTCTCTCACGGCTTGGATGATATACGAGAAGGCTGTTGGAGGTATTTCCGATCATCAAGTTGAAGTAGGGAGCCTTCAGCGTTTGATGAATAGGGAGCAAAGTTCATTGTCGGTCCTTTGGAGGATATACTTACGCGACCTTCTCCCTCCATCGTTAGGCGTCTTGCTTGAAACTTTCCGGTCTTTTACATGCCGAGGTTACGGAGGTCCCTCCTTGTGGGTGCCGCATCACAATTGAATTTATATTGCTTGAGAAAAGTATCGGCTAAATCCTTCCGAGTGTAGCTTGCTCTGTCAATTGTATGCACCATCTCGGAGGCTGCTCGGAGAGGCTCGTGAAAGAAGTGAATGAGAAGTCTATCGTCTTCAGTTAAAGCGGACATTTTGGCAATGTAGGTTGCGGTGGATCTGAGGATCAGAGTTTCCGGTGTACTTGTGAAATCAGGAACCTTGAATTTGGGTGGTAGCACTACATCTGGCACCAATCTTAGTGACGACACATCGTGAACCATACATGTTCGGCCCCTCTATTGCCCTCGGTCTTTCTTCTAGAGCGAGATAGTTTCTCGTTATCTCTCGCCCTATGTTCTCCTTCCAGCTTTGTGTGATATGCTCCTCAGCAGGGAGGCGAGGGTGGAAATGGCTGGATGGATCGGGATTGAAGGGTGAGGCTCGGCATTTGAGGCAGTAGGGTAATAGGAGAAAGGTGGGTCATTATTCATGCTCACCGGATTGTGATGTTGTCGGTCGGAATGGGAGGCGAAAGGTAAAGAGGTTGAAGCTTGATGAGGATCATTTGTTGTAGGAGGCGGAGGAGGTAATGGTGGGTTAGGTTACGAAGTAGGTTTGTTACGAGACATTTCCTTCATTAGTCTCATGATTTGAGAAAGTGATCTTTCAATTCGGAGACTGCCCCTGTAGGTTACGTACTTGCTCTGATTTTCCATTATCTTTCTTGTTCGAGATCTTGTTAAGTACACTCGCTTGGGTTGAGCGTGTGCTTAGTCGGACTTGCCTTGTTTGAATCAATATTGATTTCTGGGAGGAGTAAAAAAAGAAAATCTGAAATAAAATTTGGATTTTGCGAGAGAAACTAAAAAGTCTGATGCGGGCCGAAGGATCTGATGGCATTTGAGAGCCAAGTTGAAATGCGTAAAAGGATAATTGCCTCGGCTTTATCATGGCATCGTTCGATAGTCGGCCAGTGAATGGCGAGATTGAGTGCGCATTTATGATACTTGTCCATACAACGCATTTCAATTTTCACATAACCCTAGCGAGGAAGTTCCTACGAGTCATACTATTCATTCACAAATTTTGCTAAACAATGGTCCAAAAATCACTTCATTAAGCTGAATAATTTGTACATCGTATCTTTTACATCGGCCTAAGCTGCAGGAGGTTCTTTATAATGAGATGACATTTTACGAGATACTCATATAACCTTCCTTCTTGCTGGCGAGATCGAATGCTTTCGAGCGTACTCGGATTACAGTAATAATTCTTGTTTTCCTTGTGCTATTGTCCTCTCGGTGGTCTACATTCTCTTTCGATTCTTGATAGAGGCGACTTGTTTTTCTTTCTTTTCTTTCTTTAGCACACTCTTTCAAGATATCGTTGATGAGAGTGCTGTTCTTTTAATTCAAGCTTCTTCTTCTTGTTTTCCTGTTTATACTCTTCATGAGCACCTCTTGGTACTTCATCCTTTCTGAAGCTTACTATTACGCCCTTTCATTTCTTTGACCTCGGCTTGGAGAGAGTTTCTTTCTTTTTCCCACTGTACCTCTTGCTCTTGAACCCTATCCTTTCGGCCCTTGCCTCTTCCTTGAGCTTTCTTACCCTTCTCTTAAGTTTACTGCTGTTGGTCCTCCAGTGTTTTATTTGTTCTGCAATTGTGAGTTCTCGGTATTTGCCTTTTGTAGCGAGTCAACCGGCGATTATCGACTTCCTCTAATAAGGCGTCTTGGCGAGGTTGTCGTCCTTGAATTCTCTGATGAAGTGTTCTCGGTCCTGTCGGTCCTCCATTTAAGATAATCGTCAGAGGCACTTGGGCCTTTGGGTGATTTCTCTATCGAGCGATGCTTTCCCAAGACTTGCGAGCCATTTTCAACCCTTCTTCTTCCTTGAGTTCATGGTAGAAGTGTCCTTGGTGGTATTCTTCAATGTTGATCCGCAGTTGTGTTGAGCCAAAGCGCCTTGTTACGGTATTTGGAGTGTAATTTGTATACCGGTTATTCCAATTAGGGACACCGTGAATACCTCTGTACCAATCAAGGCGAGGTTGGCTTGGCGTCCACGACTTCCTCAACGATAATCATGGCTATTGAAACTTCGAGAATCCGTTCCATGCTTTGTTTTTCATTCTTGGGCTTATCACTAACGGATCATCTTCTCAATGGGAGGCTGGTCAAGGTACCAAGTCAATCCTTTTGTCTCCTCGGGACACATGTGGTGATAGTCGGTATAATAGCGAGAGCAACACTTAATGGACCCTTTCCCTGTTATGCGGTAAGTTAGGGTTAACAAGGTTTGACAAGGATTGCGGTGTCGGGTTGATCCACTGCCTTTCTCTTGTCCAAAATACCTCTCTTTGCCTTGCTAGTGATGATCCCCAATGGCCCGGGAGCGAGGATCGGACCATAGATTCCCAAGGCGAGTGCTACGGAAGCTTGATCCCATCGTTTCTCTTGGAGGCGATGATCTAACGCTTCTCAAAGGTCGTCAATACCATCCATCGTGTTCCCTTTGTTGTTTCTCTGGACTTTACTTCTTACGGGAAAACCCAACATGTGTGCCAGCCGTTTCGAGTGCTGTCTATGCTCGAGGTGTAAGTAGATCAGGTTACGCAAGGAGTATGGGATCCCTAGCAATGCACGATATTCTTCCATAGTGGGGACCGTGTCAATATCATTGAAAGAGAATACTCCGTGCTTAGGATTCCAAAGCGACAACATGGCTTTTAATGCGGGATTTGGACCTTGACTTGCATTAAGGTTGCAATCCTTAGTACTTTTCTTCAAAGCGTACCTTGACACGATCGAAGCGACCTCCATCTACTAGACGGACCCTCGAGGTTGTTCATTTTGACCTCTATTTCATCCAAATCCGGTGAAGGTAGCGAGCTAGCGGCGCCTTGAAAGCATCATTTTGGGAGATGCGGAACATGAGCGATTCGGACCAAAGTTTAGCATTACGAACCTTTTACGCAGTGACTCGAGGATGCCATGATAAAAATGATGCCTATCCTTTTCTGGACCCTCGGTTTGGTGATACTGCGGGAAGATTCGTTAGTAAGACAAATTAGGGTAATTTTGAATCATCTTTGTTGTGAGTGACACGTACACATTTATCAAAGTAGGAAAATGTGTAAGTGTTTGATAAATTCAAGATTACCCTCACAAAATGAGCGAAAAGAAATCGAAGAGAGTAAGGTAAGAGTAAACATGTCCCTTTTGTCCTATAATAGGAGACTCACGATCACAGGAGTAGCGCTACCTATACGGATGGTTCTATCTTATGAGGCGATTTACTACGGCTTTCGGCTATTGTGGACAGTTTAGCTCGGGATCTAATTTTTCTAATAGCCACGGGTTCCCAAATTGCCCCTCATGTGCAGTAGAGCCCCATTCTACCCCCATGATATTGTCGGGAAAATTCCACGAGTATCACAATGGATAGAGCGAGTTTCAATTTGGCGAGAGCCTTCCACGGATACTAACGAGGTAAAACCCACGGGCACGCTACATGACCCCCTCCTACTTTCCTAAAAGGGTAAGAAAGCCGGGTTAGGACTATAGTGTGTGAGGACATTGTGTAAGTGTTCGGTGTGTGAAGGGACACTTTTACCTCTTCCCAATTCGAGGATTTTATTTTCCATTTTCCTTTTTTCCTTTTTCTTTGAAATGAAAACCTTTGTAGGAGATAGAGCAGGCAAAACAAAATAGTTAGCGACAATAATAATTAGCATATAAGACATTGCCGAGTGAGCCCCTCTAACTATAATTTGATCGGACAAAAATTAAGCCTACTTTTGGACCTCTAGGCGGGGTTAGGATACATGTCCCCGATTAGTCGCCAGGCTGTCATAGCGGGATTTTGCGGTCGCCGGACGATCACTCACGAAGTGGGAAAAGTGAGTCGCCACCTTAGTTTTGAGGAAACTAAAGAAAACCATTTAGGGAGTTAAATTAAAAATGAAACCACTTCAAAGCAGAGATTCTAGGTTGGGGTCCATTAGCGGGTGGGAAGGTGTTAGGCACCCCACCTCGTCCCTTAACAAGGGTAAGTAGATTTAATTTTGTGTCCTTTATAAATTAGTTAGAAGGGCTATAGTGGGAATGTTAATCCTTTTGGTAAAAGGAATGTTTGATTTTCACTAATTAGGATTACCCGGATACATAAGTAAATGAGGCGACCTTAGTGAGTTGGCGTTACAATTGTTGCAGGTTTTGGGATTATCTTGCATACGGGTTGAAATTTGGTGTGAGAATAGGATAAGAACTCTCCTCCTATCTCTTTTTAATATTTATTAAAATTTGAATAGAGACCGGATAAGAACTCTCCTCCGATCTCTCTTGGATTATTTATTAAAATTCTAATTGGAGAGTCGGGTGAGGTCCTCCTCAGATCTCTTTTAGGTATTTATTAAAATTTGAGATGGGAGCAGGATAAGAATTCTCCTCAGATCCTATTTAATAAAATTTTGAGTTGAGACCGGATAAGAACTCTCCTCGATCTCTTTTAAATGTTTATTAGAATTTGAGTTAAGGCAGGATAAGAACTCTCCTCAGATCTCTTTTAAATTAGAAAGGTGCACGAAAGGTATTTTTCCGATCTCAGAATTTTGGTGCCCTAAGAACCTAGAGATAAGGATCACGAAGTTTAAAGAGGTTGGGGATAGGACTTATCAATATCCTTCGGCTAGGCAGGGAAAATGAGACTGATTTACCGACCTCTCATGTATTTATTTTACCAATATTTATTTATGACCAATCTACTCTGCTTCTTTTACTTCCATTTTATGGCATCTTTGCGAGCTATCGTTTGCGTCGACCTAATAGTTTGACTATCTTCCTTATGTATTATTCAGATTTTCCCTTTAAGAGAGATCTTTAGGTTGCGATTACCTCGTCTTACGACCATTTACACTCTACTAGGAACCGAGAAAAGCTTGTATTGAAATAGCGAAGATTAATAAAAGGCACACTAATCACTAAAGAGATGACACGAGAATAACATTTAGGTCTCTTTGCCTGAATGAACTTGGAGAAAAATCACATACGTAAAAGGGCGGAGAGACTACGAAAGAAATGAGCATAAACACTTAATAAAGCAGCGACGTGAGCTCTTACAGGAGGAGCTGAATGCAGTAGGAATAATTGTGGGGTGGCCACTAGAAACAAGACCGCGGTGATTAGCACGAGAGTTGATGTTCACCGTGAGCTGGAGGAGCTTAGCTATGATGTGATTAGGTCAAGATAACAAGCGAGTGGGATTTGAGCTCCAACGAAGGGATGAAAATAGAGATGATAAAGAGTTGAAAGTGAAGGCGTGATCGGGTGATGAACAATTTGGAAATGTAGAGTTCAGATGTTCAAAATCCTTTTCAAGAAACACTTGAAAACTAGTTTCAAAAGTCTTTCCAATCAATACTTCAAAGTAGCGAGAATAACAAAGCTGAATGAAATTTTGAGTTCTTCGCTATAATATGACCTTTCTTTTTTAGTCAGTCCTTTTCCCCCTTTGAGCAGTTTTCATGCGGTATTTATAGGAATCGGGTGCTCCCCATGAAGGTCGGGATTCATTTTGAGGAGATGGAGTCGGGATTTTGAAGTACATGATCGGATGTTCGGGAATTAAAGAGAATCAAAGCGAATGGTGAGATCGCTTCTCAAAATATTTGTCCTTTTCCTCTTTTAATCAAGCGGTCTTGAATCCTTTGTCGGAACGATGCAGGGGAAGAGTGAAAGGCCTTTGGTATTGTCGTCTTCTCTCTTGATCCAAGGGTTCGGATTCATCCTTACAAGTGAGATCAGCGGTGGGGATTGGGATGTCTGGTGTCATGACATACCACGGCACTGTCGGCATTGCGGGCGATTCTTAGGCGTGCGGTGGAGATCTCGTCGCCGCGCTTTAACTACCTCGGCTCACGTACGGCGGCGGTTATCGAATTTGTCTTATTCTTTTTGTCTTGATCCCTCCTAGCTCCCATTCCGATCTCTCATGCGATCTCCTATCTCCGATCTCTTTTATCCCTTGATCGATGCGGATTCGGTCCAAGCATTAATTACATCTCGATTTTGAGCGTCAACCGTTTTCCTTCGACATTAAATGCCCATTTTCCCTATATATACCCCTGTTGATAGTGGCATTTCCTTCATTCGATTTTCTCTCTTTCTCCTTGTTTCTTGGTTCTAGGTATTCGGAAAGTTAGGCTACAAGTGGTTTTGATCCTCTTAGATGGAATTCCCTTTTCCTCGACGGAAAATTTACGATCCGGTGATTGGATGGTCCTAATTGGCGATGGTGAGAGAACTGAATTTGACCGATCCGTATTGCGGGCTTGGTTGTACCGATCTCGAGTTGCTCAAGCGAGTTCATTCGGCTTCTCATCACATTGAGTGTTCGACGGCGATTACGATCCACATTGGGTGTTAGGCGGCGGATGAAGCATCCGATCGGCAATATCCTTGGGATCGATTATAAAGCGATCTTTGGAACACACAGGAGTATCCTTGGCATTAGTTATAAAGCGATCCATGGATCTCTGGGAGTATCCTTGGGATCGATTATAAAGCGATCCTTAGATCGACCTCTTGAGATAGGATTTTCATCGGTCTCTAGAGATCACGAAATGATGTAATTTTCAATGTAATCGGATCTCTAGAGATCGGCCACATGATGTAGCTAGACCTTTATTGTAATCCGATCCTAGAGATCGCCCAAATGATGTAATCCGATCTTTTGCAAATAAAGACTTTATTTTGCGATTATCATCTTATTATTTTTGCATTGATTATTTTCCGATCTCTAAGGTGGTTATCCGATCTGGTTCTTTACTTGAATGACACTTGGTGATCCTTTATTCAAAATATTTAACTTGTTATGCGATCTCAGATTAACAGATCTCTGAACATTCGGATATTTGAGAAAAGTGTCGAGCAGTGTCGAGTCTCACCAATCGATCGCCGCCTAGAACCTCGCGAGCATTAAATGCTCGGACTAGTATAAATAGGGAGGGTTAGCGGTTGTTTTCTCATTTCATTTTGAGTCTCTGCTCATAGCTTGAAGTTCTCTCATTTTCTCGGTTTCTCAGGCAGATTAGACTCTGTAAGGACTTTGATCTTCTTTTTGTTTAAGTTCTTTGTTTCTTTTGAAAATGGCGGTGCGAAGGTCGAGAGCGGCGAGCCCTCCTTCCATTGAGTTCTCTTGGTCATCGTCGATGAGGAAGAAGCGGCCGACCAAGCACGCAACCCGAACCTCTTAGGGTCCTGCTCCGGTCGGGCGGGTCGTACCATTAAGGCGTCTGCGCCCTTGGTGGGAGAATCTCCCTATAGGCGAGCTACGATCGGTTCTTGAGAATCCGATCTTGATCGTTTAGCCAAGAATATAACATTCGGCCCGACTTATGCGAGCTAATCAAGTGCCATGGCGACCTTCGTGTCAATCACTTCTTTGAAGAGAAACGACATGGTTATGGTGTCACGAGGAACAATTAAAGGCGACCTTGGTTCCCCACTGGATGACTTCTACAAGGAGGTCTTAAAATTTCATCGAGCATCCATTGTTCAAATTCACCCCAACTCGTGGCGGATCTTGGTAGCTTTCGAGGTCTATGCCGAGCTAAGGGAATCGGACCTACGGCTAAAGTGTTCGCCAAGCTGCACCGGCTAACTCAGAAAGGGCGATGACCCTTTGGTTCTTTCAGTGAAGCCTAGTTGCGAGCTCTTTTCCGATCTGCCTCGTCCCTTAGAAGCTGGAAGAATCGTTTCTTCATTGTGAGGAGCAAAGATCAGAGCCGCTTTGAGATTTCCCCAGCATTTGGTGGTACGGGGACCCTTGCTTCGAACCATATTACCTGAGCGAAGAGGAAAGTTTGATAGTGATGGATCGAAGAGTGAGGCTGCCACTAAAAAGTATTCTTGTTTGGATTCGGTGGCTTGCCGAAATGCACCATTGTTCGGTGCTCACGGCCAAGACCGCGAACTTCCGCTCTCTAACCTCGGCATCGGTATTTTCTATATCTCAATTCTCACGACCTTAGTGATCTCACTAACCTTTTCTTTGTGCGGTATGGCGGGTGGTGAAGGTCATAGGAAGCGGAAGAAGGAAAGAGATCTTCAGGAAAGTAAAGGAGATGAAAGCGTTGAGCGACTCCAAACACACAGTCGCGAGCACAGGGAGATACAAGAGATCCTCCCCAACCTTGGGTCCTCGACCACTGAAGCTACCCGATCTCCTCCTAGATCGGAAGAAGCGACCTCAGTTCTTGCGGTTGTCCCAAGCGCGGAAAGGGGACCTACTCAAGCAGGAGGACCTCCTCTCGGGCGCCCGGAATCTTGATCGACTCCTTGAAGGATAACGAGCTGTTAAGGAGAACCCCGGTTTTGCTAAAGTCCTGGGGTCTACCATCTTCTTTCAGGAGGATCGGGACAGGCTATCCCAGAGTGGCCTTGATGACATATTGACTCGGACCATGAGCTTAAACGTGGAGTGTCTGGTGAACCAGACCATGATCCGGGAAAGGATTCAGCGCCTGGGTAAGGAGATCGGGAAGAAGAACCAGGAAGTGGATTCCCTCCGATCCGAACTCTCATCGGCTCGGGATTATATATCTCAGGTCGAGGGACGCGCCAAGCTCCATGACGACCGGTTGGACGAACAGACCGGTATTTCGGATGAGAGGGACCGCGCTCTTAAGGAAGTCCAGGCGCTCCACGCCAATGCATCCTCTCAGGTCGCTCAACTTATAGAGGAACTCGAGGCGAAGGATAAGGAGCTTAAGGAGAGGGATGAGGAGATGGTGACGGGAATAGGCCGAGGCCTATGTGAAGGCTCACAAGGATCTCTTGGCCGCACTCCGGGGCGTTACCAGAAGAAGACTTTTCTTGGATGGGCGACTGGCACCGGGGCGATGGTGAAGATAGTGAGGATGAAGCCAGGGTGAGAGGGAGAGAGGAGTGATCAAATGTAGATCAGTGGGGTGATCCCCCAGCCGAATAACTTTGTACAAATTATGACATGAAATGAAATGCCTTTTGTTCAATGAATGATTGTGATCGGAAAATTTTAAACCATTATTTGTCTGAGTATTTGATTGTATGAGCACAGCAAAACAAAAACTAAATGTGATTATTAATCTAAGTATGAGAGATCGGAAAGCACTCTGAACATGAGATCGGTAGGGAAGAAATGCTGAAGAGAACTTGACCGAAAATTTAACTCGAACACTTAAGATCGGAATCGAACCAAAACTTTAGCTCTTAAACTTTCGGAAAGGAGGTCGGCAATAAAACTGGTAGGAAAAGATCTAGTGCTAGTTCACTTCATTTATCAACAGAGATCGGGAATATTCTTGACAGGTCCGGAAATCCGGCAACGGGTTTGAAGGATCGGTAAATGATTTGAGAGATCGGCTGAGTTTCAAGGGATGCGTAGGACTTATCATTGATTCACGTCTTTGCGAGGAGAGGTCGGAAATGTGACCGCCTACCAAAGAGGGATCGGAAACGTGATTAGCTACTCCGAGGAAACTTAGCACCGGGGATCGGTTTCAAAGTATTTTGGGGATCGGCCAAAATATGGTGTCGACACTTTGAATTGAAAATTTACCTGACCAAAGTAATCCCATTTGATAAATTTACAATCAAGCAGCGCCTTATCCATTGAACCCAAAGATTGGGCAGCGCCCTTTTTGCATTGGGTATCAATCCGCGCATTTTCTCTTCTTTTTCTTTTACGGTCTTGTCTGATGGGTTCGACAACCTTGGATGGGTTAGAGGATGCACCGGTTGATTCAGTTTAGGTGAGTTCTTCTTTTCTTTCAATTTCTTCCGTGTCTGGCGACAAGGAGATCGTTAGATGCGGATGAGGATAATGACGACAACGATGGCGAGATTTGCATTTTGTGCGAGCCATCGATGAAAAAAAAATTGTGAAATCTAACAATGGCTTTTCGGTAAGTGAAGAGTGAAGAAGAAAAGAGAGATGAGAGGTTTGATGAGAATGGGTTTGTTTTTTCGGAAAGAAAATTTTTGGAGGTGTAGAAAACCAATGCAGAGGAGAGAGGGTGATGATTTCGTGTGGTAGAGGATTTAAGTTTTCTTGAGTCCCGTGCTTTTCTATTCTAGGGTACTTTATCTGAACTTATTTCCCCCTTTTTTTTTATTTCAAATATGTCTATCTATCTTTATATGTACAAATATATATTTCTATATGTCTGACACAGCACTGAGAATGTGATACCAAATGTGAATAGATAAGTGCATTGCTGGACATGCAGAGAGTTTCAAGCATAATCACTTTTTGGTTTGAAATTTGAACAGTACACGATATAGTAAACTAATTTTTGTCACGAAACATTAGCATACAACTTAGTAAATTAATTTCTCGTGTACGCAAACAAGTTAGCTAATGTTATTTAGAGATTTCTCAGCAAACTTATATCACAGCAAATCACTCACACATTAGATAAAATGCAAATATGTGAAATTACTATGACTTAAATTTCAAGCAAGCAGTTCACTCATGCCAATTTCCCTTCTGATTTTACAAAAGGTTTCCTCATTAAGTGGTTTTGTGAAAATATCAGCAAGTTGATTTTCAGAGGCAACAAATTCTATTTTGATATTTCTATTTTGAACATGATCTCTAATGAAATGATGTCTGATCTCAATATGTTTTGTTCTCGAATGTTGGACTGGATTTTTGATCAAGTTTATGGCACTTGTGTTGTCACACCTAATTGGAACAAGATTATATTTTAAACCAAAATCTTCCAATTGTTGTTTCATCCATAAAATTTGAGCAACACAACTACCAGCAGCTATATATTACACTTGTTTGTAGATAAAGCTACTGAAGTTTGTTTCTTACTATGCCAAGAAACTAGTGCAAGACCAAGAAATTGACAAGTACCTGAAGTACTTTTTCTATCCAATCTACTTCCAGCAAAATCGGAATCACTATAACAACAAGATTAAATGATTCACATTTAAGATACCATAAACCAATTGAGTATGTGCCAATGAGATATCTAAAGATCCTTTTAACTGCGCTTAGATGGGATTCTTTTGGACACGATTGAAATCTTGCACACAAGCAAACACTAAAGTGTATGTCTAGTCTAGATGCAGTAAGGTACAAAAGGGAGCCCATCATACCTCTATAAAGCTTGGTATCCACTTCTTTACCTTTTTCATCATTGTCCATTTTAATTGTTCAACTCATAAGAGTGCCCATGCTCTTCAAATCTTCCATTTTAAATTTCTTTAGCATATCCTTGATGTACTTTGATTGATTTATGAAAATGCCATCTTTCATTTGCTTAATTTTAAGTCCAAGGAAGAATGTGAGCTCACCCATCATGTTCATTTCAAATTCATTACATAATCTTAGAAAATTTCTTGCAAAGAGATTCTTTAGTAGCACCAAAAATTATATCATCAACATAAATTTGCACAATGAGCATATCATTATGATGCTTCTTAACAAAAAGTGTTGTGTCCACTTTGCCTCTTTGGAAATCATTTTGTAAAAGAAATTTACTAAGCCTTTCATACCATGCTCTAGGAGCTTGCTTTAAACCATATAAAGCTTTAGCAAGTTTATAAACATGATTTGGATGCTCATGATTTTCAAAGCCTGGAGGTTGTGCAACATACACATCCTCATCAATATAACCATTTAAAAATGCACTCTTGACATCCATTTGGTAAATCATAAAGTCCTTGTAACATGCAAAGGCACACAACATTCTAATAGCTTCAATTCTAGAAATTGGAGCAAAGGTTTCATCAAAATCAATCCCTTCCTCTTGGTTATAGCCTTGAGCCACTAGTCTAGCTTTTTTTCTAACAACATTGCCTTTTTCATCCATTTTGTTTCTAAAAACCCATTTAGTACCAATAATTGAAGATCTTTTGGTTTAGGCACTAAATTCCAAACTTTATTTCTCTCAAATTGATTTAGTTCTTCTTGCATGGCAAGAATCCAACTTTCATCATTTTGAGCATCTTCAAAACAAATTTCTTTAAGTTGTCCTTCTTGTTATTTAAAATATAGCACTTACAACCAAATGCTTTGAAATATAAGATATTTGGTTTTCTTCCTTTCCACAGCTCATAAGGGGTCTTTTTCAAAATTGGTCTAATCAAAACTCTATTCAACACAAAGCAATATGTATTATGACTTGAGCCCAAAAGTACTTTGGCAAATTATTTTCACTCAACATAGTTCTAGTCATTTCTTGCAAAGTCCTATTTTTCCTTGCTACTACCCCATTTTGTTGTGGTGTTCTAGGAGCTGAAAAATTATGGTTGAATCCATATTTATCATAATATTTCTCAAATAAATGATTTTCAAATTTAGTTCCATGGTCACTTCTTATAGATGTGATGTAAAATCCTTTTTCATTTTGAACCATTTTACTAAAAGAGGTGAATTTTTCAAAAGTCTCATCCTTGTGAGCAAGAAAGAATGTCCATGTATATCTTGAATAGTCATCAACAATAACTAAAGCATATGACTTCCTACCAAGACTAGTAGGGGATACCGATCCAAATAAATCAAGATGAAGCAATTCTAATGGCCTTATGGTAGACACAATATTTTTAGATTTAAAAGATGCTCTATTATGCTTTCCTAGTGCACATGCTCTACATTGAAATTCATTTTCATAGTTAATCTTAGGAAGACCATTAACAAGTTCTTTCTTAGACAATTTTGAGATTGTATGCATGCTTGCATGACCCAGTCTTCTATGCCACAAATAACTAGAGTTATCAAAAGATACTAGACATGTGCCATGATTAGTTTCAAAATTATTCATGTCAAGCAAGTAAACATTATTGGATTTATTGGCAATGAACAATGTGTCATTATCTAAGTTATTGATTGTACATAGAGAAGAAGTGAATTTTACCTCAAAACCTTTATCATAAAGTTGGCTTACACTTAGCAAGTTGTATTTCAATCCTTCAACAAGTGACACATCTTCAATACAAGGTTTGGTTCCAATTGTGCCATTTCCAATTATTTTTCCTTTCCCTTTATCTCCAAATTTTACATATCCTCCATCTTTCATTGTAATTTTTGAAAACTTGTCCTTTTCACTGGTCATGTGCTTTGAACAACCACTATCTATATACCATTTTTCACTTTCCTTCATCCCTTTGAAACATACCTCATTGTCACTTTCTTCTTCCTTTTGTGAACTCTCGAATTTCTCTTCAAATGCCATCATACAAAGAAGAGCAGTCTCCTTGTCACTTGATTCATTATTTGAGGATTCTTCACTGTTGCTCCATACTACTTTCATAGCTTTCTTGCTCCTATCTTCTTTTCCTTTCTTCTTTTTGAGTAATGGACATTTGGGCTTGATATGTCCAGGTTTGTGACACTCATAACATACAACTTCTTCTTTTGAATCCCTGAAATGTTTATCCTTGGGAGTATACTTTTTTAAGAATTTCTTGTATTTGCTTCCTCCCTTCTTGAAAGCTCTTTTGAATTTTCTTGCAAGCATAGCCATTTCATCATCATCATCACTTGAAGCACTTGAGTTGTCACTAGAGTCAGCTTTGAATGCAACTCCTTTCTTCTTATCTTCATCTTTGTTTAACTTGAGAGCAATGCTTTTCTTCTTCTTTTGCTCATTTTCAACTTCATCTTTCTTATATACCATCTCATGTGCAATGAGAGATCCAATGAGTTCATCATAAGTGAATGTTTTAAAATCCTTAGTATCTTGGATAACTATTATCTTGGCTTCCCAAGATTTTGGAAGTGATCTAAGAATTTTCTTCACAAGTTCACTTCCTCAAATTTTTTACCAAGTGCTTTGAGAAGATTTACAAGATCGATGAAACCTTGTACTCATATCCACAATTGATTCTCTGGCCTCATTGAATAGCTCATAATCTCGGATAAGAAGGTTTGCTTTGGATTCTTTGACGACATCAGTTCCTTCATAAGTGACTTCAAGCTTATCCCAAATTTCCTTAGCAGATTGACATCCTGAAACACGATTGTATTCATTAAGGTTAAGTGAGCAATGCAAAATATTAATAGCTTTAGCATTTATAGAAATTTTCTTCCAATCATTGTCATCATATTCATCTTCATGTTTTGGAACTTTTGTAGTTCCTGGACCATTCTTTTGAATAATTCTCCATGCATCGATATCTACAGATTGTATGAAAATTTTCATTCTTACTTTCCAAAATGAATAATTAGTGCCATTGAAGAGTGGTGGTCTAGTGATTGAGAAGCCTTGACTAAAGGTGCGGGTATCTAGCGGTATTGCTAGATGAACTAGCCATTATGGATCGGTCTAAGGTTGTAACACCTAAGCAAGAGAGACAAGCTCGATACCAATTTGTTGTCCCAAAATAGTCCAAGAGGGGGGTGAATTGGACTTTAACAATTTTTCGACCCTTGCTTGTAGCCTAATGAAAAATTGTGGCTTTGTTCAACTAGGTGCTTCTTTATATATATAATGAAAGTAATATGTGTTTCAACAATGTGTTCCTAAGTTGCAATTCAAGCCTCAATCAATATTTATAGAAATTTTTAACATAACATGCATCATACAATATTCAACTAATTTCTCAACTCACTCAATATATCCTCAAGTTTATCAATCCAATCTATTCAATCAACATTCAATATCATGTATAAAAATTTAAATTGCACAAAAGTAAGGAGGTCAAGGTTAGAGAGATCAAACACAATGATTTTTATAGTGGTTCGGCTTAACTAGCCTACGTCCACTATCTCAAAGAACCTTCTTTGAGTCTTCTCTTCACTATTTGCTCTTTTAAAGCCAAGAGACCAAAAGGCCTTTACAACTTTTCAACACCAAGCTTTTACCAAGGTAGCTTGAACCCTTCACAAGTGCTATCTCAAGCACTTACTCTCTCAAGCTTCAATAGGTGCTTGTACAACCTCTCTTAAATGCAACTTAATGTTTTTACACTCACTCTTACTCAATACAAATCAAACTATAAAGAAGAGATGAGTTGATTTGCCAATGGTAGCTCAAAGTCTTTAAAGCTCTTGAATGAAAGCAATAAATGAAAAATCAAAGTTGGAGTTCAAATGTAAGCTTTCATCAAATGTAAAATGAAGTAAAGAAAGTGTATTTATAATCCCAAATCATTTTAGATCGTTTGAAACCTTTTTGGAGCGTTATACACCTTGCTCAAGACAAAATGGCGTTATTTTGTCTTTTTGTGCAGTTGAATGACTCGATCATTTAGCAAACTAATAAAATTTTGGCAAGAGTAGTAAACTGGTTAGTAAACTAATGTTTTAGCAAACTAATATTTTAGCAAACCAGTTAGCAAACTAAGTCAAAAGTTGCATGTCTCAACTTGTAATATTAAAAAAAATGATTTAGACCTTAAAAAAATATGTTCCAATAGTAATGTTCAAGGTCATGATGAGAAAAAAAATACTCAGAAAACAAAGTTTCATTTTTGAGCTCCATTCGACTAAATTCTCATCTATTCTTTTCACATAAGACCTAAGACTCAATCTCTAACTCTATGACTTTCATACCTTTTCTTTGAGTCTTGGCTTTCATAATCTTGTTCTTTTCTCATCTTGAATTTGTCTTGAAATGCCTTTGAGTATCCTTTCTCCTTAGGCGCAACTTCAAAGGTTCTTTTATAAAGAATAGAAAGAATCTACACATCACTTTAAAGTTGGGTTAGATAGATTCTGTTTGAGTTTTGTTATCATTAAAATCAATGCTCATTTTGAGCTACACGGGGTCAACAGATCTTAAACTTCGACCTCAAGGCTGTTGGTGAGAAAAAGGGTCTTACAACTAAATGAGTTGGAAGAAATCCGATAAGATGTATACGAAAACGCCAAAGTCTTTAAGGATAAAACCAAAAGATGGCATGACAGGCGCATAGCAAGGAAAGAGGTAAAGAAAGCGAAACCTCGAGGTGCATTCAAGGTCAATGGGTAGAGGTTGAAGCCTTACTTTCAAGGAGAACCCATAGAAACATGAGTCAATTGCACTCTCAATTCTCCTACTGACAGACCATAAACAAGCAAAGTCCAACTAAAGACTATAAACGAGCACTTTTTAGGAGGCAACCCAAAATTTTCTGAACTTTTCTTCTTTTCTTTTCTCTTTAATATTGAATTTTTGTTTCATACTCATTAGCATTTCATTTTGCAGGATTTTTGAAAAGGGAATAGAGATCAAAGGAGGAAGGGAATCACCAAGTCAAAACCACAAAAGGAAAATTTAACAAAAGCAGGAAGTAACTCTATTGTTAATCTTTGCGTCCAGTTCATATGTTATAATTATAAAAATTTTCATTTTCCAAAGATTTGAGAGATCAGAAACTTACACGGGTCATTTACTGATAGTACACGCATCGTGTAACTACGAAGTCTATAAATTTCAAGCAATCTTGACCCTTGAGGTAGCAAATTACAGGTCCGCATCCCACTTTACCGATCGTGTAATGTATCTAGCGAGAATAACTTCGAGGAGAAAGTTACACGGGCCCCGGTGATTTACGGGCGTGTACTATAATGATTTTGAAAATTTGGCGAGAAATTTACAGTCCTACATCGGGACCGTGTAGTGATACACGGGCCATGTATTTCATCACAGACACGACTCCTGGGCGCAAAACGAAGAGTCCTAACGACTCTTTAAATACACCCCTAGCATTAAAACCCTTCATAAACACAAAATCCTTCATGTACTTCCTTCCTAGCCTATAAAAACCTCTCAAATCTCATATCCTTTCACCAAAATCATACTCTTCTCCTTCCCAAAAACACACCCATGGCTCCTGCAAAGAGATCTACAAGAAGAATCGGCTCTCCTTCAAGACAAAGAGGAGAATCCTCACCTTCTCCATGACCTCCAACCCAATGACTAAGAATGAGGGAAGCCACTCAACAACCATCTCAATAAGCCCCATGTTAGTAATATGCCCTAGAGCATATCATTTAGTATGTATCTTATACATATTTTTATTAATAAAAGGCATTTCCACTTTTCCATTTACATAATATATTTATGTGTAATAGAAAAGGTCCATTGATATTTTGTTAGAAATATTATTCTTAAGTTGTTAAGAATATGAATGACAATATTTCTAGCACGAAGTATCATAAATAGGTTCACAATCGAGGATACTTCATAATAAGGACATGACTTATCCAGAAAGATTGTATTCATGTTTGTTCCCAAGTTATTTATATGAGATATAAATAAAATGGAATGGTGAGTCTCATGCCATATAAAAAACATGATAGGCACTTATAAATGATAAGTAGGCGAACCGGTGACACTTATGACAAGCACATGGAGTTTACTCTTGTCAATGTTTTGTCATAAATTATATCGATGCATATAATCTTTAGACACTGAGATATCTCAGTTATATTGTATATTGGTTGTTTGAGTTTGATTTTGCTTTCATACTTTTACTATGTTTGGGTATATGTGAATGTTTTGGCTCCTAATAGTTATATATGGAGTTAGGTGTTGATCAAGATGGAATCTGTTCCTTTAAGTAAATAGAGATAAAATCCTATGTTCATTTAATTTTTCTTGATGTTTCAAGTTCTGGCCGGAGACAGATAGATTTATTGAGAAAAGAGCTTGATGAGAAAATCTTTTTAATCAAGCTGGAATTAAAGAGAACATAATATTCATAGCAAATGGAGTTTGTCATAAACCATGACTCGGCTTGAGTTGGGATTTTGTAGCAGAGAGATTCTAGTGCATGGTAACATATGATTATAGGTTCATTTAAGGTAAACCTTATTACTAATTGGGTGGCCATGGCATGCTATGCTAGGTGTTAACCATGGTCTATGAGGTTCATAAAATGATTTAGAGAAATCATTTATGGTAAGAAAGAGTTACGATGATATTAAGAGTTGATATCATGTCTCATTGCCAATTAGTGATGAGCCTAGTAAGTCACACACATACACAAGTTATCACCTAATTAAATATGATTTAATTAATTAATTAAAAGTTTAATTGATTAATTAAATAGGTTTGATTTGTAATTAAATTGCAAAATCCCTAGCATGACTTGAAACCAAATCTAGATTATTGGATGTATAGTATAAGTTAAATTTATATTTAAAGTGTTTAAATATGAATTTAATTAATGAGAAATTAATTAATAGAGATTAATTAATTAATTTATATTTGATATAAATTAATTAGAAGAAGAAAAATAATTATTTTGGGTTGAGAACTCAAAATTAAGACACGAGGGCATTTTGGTCATTTTGCGGTGTGACACGTGGTACCATGAGATGGTGACACATGGCATAACACATAAGCTTGCCAAATGTTTTTAATCATGTAAGATGATTAAAATCAAGATTACATATAGGTTTGACACTTGGCACAATGTGATTGGGTCACTTAAACCTAGAGCTAATCAAAGGGTGACATGTGGCAAGGGTTTAATGTGTTAACCTAGCTATTTAAGTGTTGTTATGAGAAAATAAAATACAACCAGCAGCCACACTCCTTGGTCACGCCATTTTGCAGCCCTCCCTCTATTCTTCTTCATCTCTCATCAATTCAAAGAGATTCGCCATCAATCTCTTGAATTAAGAACGCTAGAAATTGTTTCTAGTGTCCTGTTTACATCTCTAATCTCTTAAAAGGCAGAACTTGAATTTCTAATTAATAGAAAAAGCTTTAGAAGCTGTTCAATGGCTGCCATAGGTGTTCTTGGTGTGGACAAGCTAGAGGGACAACATTTGGTGTCACGAAGGCGAATCTCAAAGGCGCGGACACGTTGCGATTGCATCAAGAGGTTAGTGTAATCGTTCTTGATTTAATCTAGGGTTCTAAAATTAATCTGATTAATTTTAAAATCTTAAATGGCAAATACAGATCCAAAAACATATTAAAAGAGTTTTAATATGTTGTTTATCATTGAAATCAAATAGATAAAAATAAATCTTGCATGATGCATGTGACCCTAGGTGAAAATTTTTGAATTCAATGGTATAAACTTGTGTTTTTCACGCTTCCGTTCCTTCAATTGGTATCAGAGCCACTATATTTGCCATTTAGATTGTTGATTATATAATTTAATTGTGTGTTTGATCATGAGATCAAAAGATTATTGCTGGTTGCAAAGCAAGGTGGCGGCATACTTGAAAAAAGACCATCAATGGTGCGCATGGTTTGGCTACCATGGGTGGTTCAAGGTTTGGCTTTTAATTCTGCAATTGTTGTATGATCTAAGGCCTATTCTTTGACTAATTAAAGTGTTTAATTAGTAGTTTTAATCACACAATTAAATTATGATTCAAATCAGAATTTTAAAAATTATTTGAATGTGATTCAAATCTGAATTTTAAAAGTTGTTTAAATGTGATTCAAATCTGAATTTTAAAGTTGTTTGAATCATATTTAAATCTGATTTTTTAAATTTGATTGAATAAAATTCAGATCTGATTTTTTAAAAAATGTTTGAATGTGATTCAAATCTGATTTTTTAAAAAATGTTTGAATGTGATTCAAATCTGAATTTTTAAAGTTGTTTGAATGTGATTCAAATCTGAATTTTTAATTTTGTTTGAATGAGATTCAAATCTGAATTTTTAAATTTATTTGAATCATATTCAAATCTGGATTTTTAAGTTGAATATGAGATATTCAATTTAATTTAAGTATGTATGTTTTATTTAATTGTTAAATAGTGATATGCATGATGGATGATCATGGACTATAAAAGACCAATGTGATTGGATTTATTTCTTTTATGTTTCTTTGGGATTGTAAATTAATTAATTTATTTTAATTTATTTTGGGCATGTATTATTAAGTTTGTAATAATTTTTGGGTTGTAATTTCATTTATTTAAGTTCTTGTAAATTCGCCTTGGTATGCCAAGGATTACTATGTAATATTGGATTGCAAGAAGTTCAAGGAGGTCAAGAGCATTAGTGGGACCAGTGAGAGAATTCAAGATCAAGTGTTGATTATGTACTCCTTCAGCAACTCTTGTAAAATGAATGAATGAAATGCACCTAGGAATGCCTGATTCAATTCTTGGTGGCTCAATTGAATCCCTTAGAAGAATCCATGATCATTCCATATTTATTGCTTATCCATGAATGCATGAGATGTATGGGAATGTATGCAATTATATGATATATGCATGCTAAATGGATAATGTGCAAAGTGAGACCTTAATAGTAATTAGAATGACCATAAAATCTTCCAAACAAATGATTAAGTTGGAAATGCTATAATTAAAGTAATTATAACATAAGCCCTCCATTGGGGCAATTATTTTAAGAAATTTTAAATAGTTGC